>NC_056525.1:225137353-225239603 GCF_019175285.1 Sceloporus undulatus
AGGGAAAGTCCATTTCTGTCATCTGTCTAGGAATAATGCCCAAATGTCCTCCATTTTGATCATGCCTAAGAAACATGTATTTATATTAACATTTTTTTTTAAAACCATCAATTTTTTTCGTGTGTCCTCCATTTTTTTAAAAAGTGCCCTCCATTTGAAAATTTTGTCCTATAGTTGTCCTACATTTGTCCCGCTTTGGAGGTCCAGACTTATGGCAACCCTATGTTTCCCTTATGGCAACTATATGGATCAGACCCAGAAGCATATTGCAAATGAAAAGGGCAGAGGCTTGCCGATAACTGTGGGGAGTGGAATGGGACTGAAGGCTCAATTTTTATTTCTTACAACTGAATAATCTATGTATATGTTTGAAAAAAGGCCTTTGAGGCAGAGATGCCCTTAGGCTTCACATTCTGCTGAGCTGACTTCTTCAGCTTTCACTAAAGTTAAAGCAAAAGAGGATGGTGGGTTGCAGACTTTTTAAAAAAAGAATTTCAGAGGAGAACACTGGATTCCACTTGAGCAGTTTGTTTGCTCTAGATGCTATATCTTCTGAATTTAGTATTTTGTAAGTAGGAAAACAAATTATTCTGTTTAAATTCTTGTTACTTTAATTCCAAACCCTCTACATCAAACTAATTAACAAGATAAAGAAAATGCACAACAGTCAGGACATTTTTTATTTTTTAAAAATGTGGCTTCCCTATACAAAAGATATTGCCTCAGAAGCTAGCTCAAATAACCACAGGAGACCAAATTGGAAGAAAGGCCACAACTTTATTAAGCAAACCATTGGAAGGGTTGGCATAAAGCATAAGGTCAGGATCTGAAGATATCAAACAACCCCATGTTTGTCTGATAGCAAAACCTGGTACCCACCAGGCATGGGGATGACCTAGGGGCTAATGAACACCGCTTGACCGCACCACTGCCGTGTGTTCACATATTCTCTAAGCCCCTGGTCACCGGGAGGCGTGCCTGCCCAATTTGCCCCCGGGTCCCTATTGACTCCCAAACCAGAGCTCCGTAGCCCTGGTACCCCACCGTGCAGATCCTGGCCTATGCTGCCGCCACAAAAGCCGTCACCACAACGGCTACCACCAACCCTGCCAAGAGCGAATTTAGTGCTCGCCGCAGAAGTCCAAGTGCGGACGAACATAAACCGAATAAGCCTTAGACTTCCATCTCCCAATGCGCTTGATATCACGCACCTGCATGCCCACGCGGGAGGCAGCAGTAGCCGCACCAATACGGAAAGAATGTCCCCCAAAAGCATCGGCTGGGAGCCCCAAAGCATGTAAAGATTTCTTTAACACAGCAACAAATTGGTACCTAGTCAAAGGAGTACCATCCATGTGAACAAACAAAAACCTGTCGACCAAAGGCTGAATTTTTCAATAATCCCTCAAAGCTTTAACAGCACAGACAGGAGAACCATGCAAACGACGCAACTCAACTGTCTGTCCAGCCCCCAGCTGGTCGCACTTGGACCTGCGACAGTTAGATATACACCATGTCTCGTGAATGAAATGTCAGAGCACAAAATGCCCTTCCTGACATATCGCTCTTGGACCCAGCCACCAGCTCTCCCAATCTGAATGCCCCAAAAAATGCAACAGTATAAGCAGCATAAAACAGTTTACATTCAAAATTGGAAGAACAAATAACAGGAAATTCAAAACATAGCTTTGATAACAGTTGATAACAAATCGGCCTGCGAACATCTTTGGCCGCAGCATAAATCCGTTTCCAGCCCTCAACAGCCCTTTTTACCAAAAATGATGAGCAAGGATCAACAAATCCACCCGCCTTAGAAAAGAATGTGATCCCGGTAAGATGAATCAACATAGTCTTGGGAGCAATGTTGGAAAGTCTGAGCCATACCAAGAAGCGTAAAACCACATCAGTATGCACCGGCCAAAGAGGCTGCATACCCACTGCAGCATAAAATTCAAACAATTTTTTGATGGCATGTTTATATGTCCTAAGGGTGGACGGTGCAATAGAAGATATCATTCCGTCCATTACTTCAGACATCCAACCTCCCACATGGCAACAGGAAACTGGGTGGGGCACAGGTCGGCCTCTGGAGCCAACTGTCGAAATCGTTGTTCCTGGAAACGAGAAATGGCGTTTGCAATGTTATTTTGTAAACCAGGAATATGGCGGGCTGTAAAAGAAATGTTATTGATGAGACAGCATAAAACAAATTTACGAACCAGAGCCATAACTCTCTCAGATTTAGAGGACTGTTTGTTTATGACAGCAACCAGAAACAAACCCGCTTATCTTTAAATTCAGAACACCAAATGTGAATGGCCACCACAATAGGAAAAAGCTCAAGGAACGTCAAGTCCCGTAGGACACCAGTTCCATGCCAAGACTCAGGACATTTCTGTGCGCACCAGTGACCCTGGAAATAAATTCCAAATCCAATGCCCCCTGCTGCATCAGAAAAAACCTGTAACTTGTCACTGAGGCACCACACCCTTTGCCAGATGGCAACACCATTAAAACTTTTTAGAAATTGGAGCCAGATTTGAAGATCCAACTTAATGGGTCTTGTAACACTAACATGATGATGCAGCAACCTAGGGCCAGCCAAGGACCTGGCAAGCCTGGCACAAAATGCTCTGCCCGGCATAACAACCTTGCAGGCGAAGTTGAGGTGACCCAGCAAAGATTGTACCTGTTTAAGTCGTAGCTTAACAGAACTCAAAGCATGTTGAATTAAATCACACAGAATAGCAATTTTGTCTACAGGCAAAGCAGATAAACCTTTTTGGGAGTCCAATTGAATGCCTAAAAAGGACATGGATGTGGAAGGACCCTCGGTCTTATTAGCAGCCAAAGGAACCCCAATTTCTTGGGCCAAAACTTTAAAGGTGTCTAACAGCTGAGCACACCTGGGGGAATTGGCAGGGCCAACAAAAAAGAAATCGTCAAGATAATGGGTCACCAAAGGCGATGAAGCCCTCTTTTTTAATTCCCATTCAAGAAAGGTGCTAAACGACTCAAAGGCCGCACAGCTGATGGAGCAGCCCATCGGCATGGCCTTATCGAAATACCAGTTACCCTCAAACTGGAAACCCAAGAGATGGAAATCGTCAGGATGAACAAGTAGCAACCTAAATGCAGATTGAATGTCACACTTTGCCATGAGTGCACCTTTTCCACATGCCTTAACAAGCCTAACCGCATGGTCAAAGGAGGCGTATTTAACAGAACACAGCTCCTCAGGAATGGCGTCATTTACAGAGGACCCAGGCGGATAGGAAAGGTGATGAATAATACGAAATTCACCAGGCGCCTTTTTTGGAACGACACCCAACGGAGATATATGCAAATTAGGCAACGGTAATTCCGAAAAGGGGCCAGCAACACGTCCAGCCGAAATCTCTTTCTGGATTTTTGTCCTAAGGACATCAGGCATGGACCTGGCAGATTGTAAGTTTTTTGGAAAATTATGGGCTAGGGGAGCAGAAACCGGGATTCTGAAACCAAAAGAAAAACCCTTGGCCAGGTAATCAGCAGCCTCCCGATTGGGATAGCTAACCAGCAACTTACAAAGGGCCTCAGGATTTATAGGTGAAAAGGCCCTAGAAAAAACAGGTGATGAAGAAGAGGCAACTGAATTATTTATGGCCCCCTGCAATTCCGGCCTCCAAACCTCCTGATCCTTCCTTTTTGCCGGCAGTTGCTGAGGCAGGGCGCCCACCCCGAAAGGGCTGAGGTGCCTGATTAGGCCGGGCACAAGAGGACTTAGCATGGGGCCCTTTACAATTCATACAACAATGGTCGTATTTACACTGAACACGCGTACAACGTCCTGCATTAAAGTCCCAACATGGTAAAATACGAGAACTCTTTTTTGCAGTGTCCTTTTGGGAACCCTTAAATCTGGCTTGAGTGCCCACTTCTAGCAACCAGATCTCGTTATGCAGCAAGTCCCATGCTGCCTGAATGCAGCATCATAAGCGATGGCCGCCGCATCGCCCGCAAAGCCTTTTGCCCGAAGAACGTTCAACAGATGACTGTCCAGGTGCCAAGCACGTTTTGGGAAGGCCATAGAAACAACGGCCTTAAAGACCGTGAAACCTTCCAACCAGTTAGCAAAGGTATGATCTGCAGGAGCAACCTTAGACTCGTGCTTGGACTTCTTCGTCGAAGTCACCGCAACTGCCTCTTGACCCTTCGGCTGGAGAAGGGAAAAAACATCAACATAACACCCCCGCAGGATATTCTTCCGGACCTTCCTAGGCAAGTGCGCCCCAGGAGGACGCTCACCCGGAGAGCAGATGGGGTAATCAGCTGCAGTAGAATCTACCCACACACCCTGAAGTCCAGGGCGCCAAGCCCTCTTTTTAATGGCCCAGCGAGGCAAACCCGGCACCAAAGCGTGCTCAACCCAAAAACCCTCCCTCCCGATTGGCACAGAAGGATGATCGCCACCTTCGGATGCTGGCAGCCGCGCCCCAACACCATGGGATCTGCGCCTCCTTTTCTTGGCCTTGCATTTTCGCTTCTTTTCTTTTCGCCGCGAAGACGCAGAAGATGGTCCTCCATCATCGTCATCATCGGAAGACGAAGTGGACGAGCTCGACGAAGAAGAACTGGATGAGCTGGACACACAACCTAACACTGGTTGTGACGGCAACACACTGCTGGCAGCTTGACTCTGCAACAACTGTGACACAGGAACAGACGAGCTGGCCACATGACGTCTCAATGGCTGACCAGAGGGAGGGACAGGCGAAGTCTCAACAGTAGACTGAGTAGACATAGTTGCTTGTTGAATCAGCTCTGCAATAGATCTGGACAGAGCATTCAAAGCCTCAGGCGACAGCCCACCAGCCACACTACGTTGAGAAGAAGCCTCACTGGTTACAGGCAAAGCAGAATGTCTCTGGTCCTGAGATGAGCCCCCGCCGAAACCAGCTGACCGACCAGGACGTGAAGACCCATCGCTGGCACTGGCAGCCGACTCCACAGGCTCAGGGGCAGGAGAAACCTTATCACCCCCAGTCTTCTTGGGCCTTTTGGAAGGCATGATGAAGCAAACAGCAATTTATTGGCCCGCAGCGACTCAGTATTGAGAGAGAGGCACAAAAGACAAAAAGTCCAACCAGCAAAATCCAGCAAAGAACAGCCACAGAGTTCACTAAAAGAATAAAAGCAACCAGCCCAAAGGAAAAAGGTGGGGGCTGCTGAGAAAACAACTGAAGAGTTGTAAATTGGGGCAGCACAAAGCTGTGAATAGCCAGCAGTGAAAGTGGGGGGGGGGGGGGAAAATCCCCCCAACAAGATGGCGGTTCCCGCCTAAACAAGATGGCAGCTCCCGCTTAAACAAGATGGCGGCTCCCGCCTAAAACCAGTGGCAATACCCGCCCAAACAAAATGGCGGGCGCACCCAGAAGGGGCAGCCACCCAGGCCGTAAAAGGCCTAAACAAAGCCCCAAAATAAAAGGGGGGCCATCGGCAAGGCCGTGGACCTGGGCAAAGATAGCCCTAGTGGCACGGGGATGGGGGGAAGACGAACCGCCCCCCATCTGCTCCGCCCCACTTACCCCGGTCCAGCGCAGCCTAAAGAAAGGGAGAGAGGGCGGCGCAGAAGCACACAGCCGTCTGCTCCCTTTCAGCTTGGCTCCTTCCACGCTGGAGCCAAGCGCCGACTGAGGGCCGGAGCCGGCCGCGCGGCCTTATATAGGCCCCGGCTCCGCCCCCAAATCACCCGATCTGGGAGACTCCTCCTCCAGGGCAGCTAGCCAATGAGCTGCCCTGGAGGACCGGAGCTCCGAGACCATAGAGCCCGGCCCCCAGAGTGTCGCGGGGCGAGACCAGAATACTTCCGCCCTGCACACCAATCAGGGGCCGGGGCAAGCCCCAGAGGCATCTGGGGCTTGTAGTTCACACCGCATCTAGCGGCAAAGCGGCCTGCCTGCCGAGCCAGGCGGCCACTTTTAGTCTCTCCTTTGGAAGAAATAGACATGTTATTTCGTTATTAGAAATAGGGAAGGAAAGGGATAAAAACAGTCTGTAGCAGACTTGATGTCAACTGTCTTCAGGTTGATTGTGACCTGTGGCCACCCCTTGAATGAGACAGATCTCCAAGTCACCTTATCAGCAGCCCAGCTTAGGTCTTGCAAATTCAAGACTGTGGCTTCTTTGATTAAGTAATGTGGTCTTCCTCTTTTCCTGCTGCCTTCTACCTTGCCAGGCATTATTGTCATTTCTAGTGGGTCATGTCTCCTCATGATATGTTCAAAGTTTGATAGTCTATAGCAGTGGTTCCCAACCTTTCTAATGCCGCGACCCTTTAATACAGTT
This sequence comes from Sceloporus undulatus, assembly GCF_019175285.1. Lineage (NCBI taxonomy): Eukaryota > Metazoa > Chordata > Lepidosauria > Squamata > Phrynosomatidae > Sceloporus > Sceloporus undulatus. The sequence goes on from NC_056525.1 coordinate 225,143,681, forward strand.
CTTCATGTTGTGGTGACCCCCAACCATATTGGAGTGGTGTCTCGGTTCCTAAGACCGTCGGAAATATGTGTTTTCCGATGGTGTTAGTCTTCTCATAGAATCATAGAGTTGGAAGAGACCACAAGGGCCATCCAGTCCAACCCCCTGCCATGCAGGAAATCCAAATCAAAGCATCCCCAGCAGATGGCCATCTAGCCTCTGCTTAAAGACCTCCAAGGGAGGAGACTCCACTACACTCCAAGGGAGTGTGTTCCACTGTCGAACAGCCCTTACTGTCAGGAAGTTCTTCCTAATGTTGAGGTGGAATCTCTTTTCCTGTAGCTTGCATCCATTGTTCCGTTCTCTGGAGCAGCAGAAAACAAGCTTGCTCCCTCCTCAATATGACATCCTTTCAAATATTTAAACAGGGCTATCATATCACCTCTTAACCTTCTCTTCTCCAGGCTAAACATCCCCAGATCCCTGAGTCGTTCCTCCTAGGGCAAGGTTTCCAGAGCTTTCACCATTTTAGTCGCCCTCCTCTGGACACACTCCAATTTCTCAATGTCCTTTTTGAATTGTGGTGCCCAGAACTGGACACAATATTACAGGTGGGGCCTGACCAAAGCAGAATACAGTGTCACTATTACTTCTCTTGATTTAGACACTATACTTTTATTGATGCAGCCTAAACTTGCATTGGCCTTTTTAGCTGCCGCATCGCACTGTTGATTCATGTTCAACCTTCTGGATCCAGTCCTGTTCCACTTGGTGGTTCTGTGCCTTCAAGTCATTTCTGATACACAGCAGACCCTAAGTGTGACCTATCACAGGATTTTCTTGCCATGATTTGTTCAGAGGAGGTTTGGCATTGTCCTCTTCCGAGGCTGAGAGAGTGTGATTTGCCTAAGCTCACCAAGTGGGTTTCCATGGTTGAGTGGAGATTCCAGCTCTGGTCTCCCAGAGTCCTAGTCCAACACTCAAACCACTGCACTACAATATATGATAGACCTCTTTTAAGTTAAAGTTGGTTTAGTTGTTTTTTAACTATTGTATTAACAGGATTTTTAAGAATTGTATTATGTTTTTGAAGTTGTATGTTGCCTTGGTTTCTGTACTGGGTGAAAGATGGGATATTAATCAATCAATTAATTATTTTTTGCCTTGTTTTGTCTGTATTAGACATATGAAATGGAGTTATTGGGTACAAGTTGTTAAACAGAAAAAGTCTTGCGAGACTCGGTATGCCAGAGGTGCACCATGTTAAGAACTGCATTAAGCACACTTAGGCTGCTGCCACACTGCAGAATTAAGGCAGTTTGACACTGCTTTCACTCTCATCACTCCATCCTTTGGAATCCTGGGATTTGTAGTTTGTTGTGGTGCCAGGGCTGGGCTTTGAAATCTCAGGCATAAGAGAGGCAAAAGGCTTGGGCTGCATCTACACTGGAGAAATAATCTGGTTTGAGACCACTTTAACTGCCTCGGCTGAATGCTATGGAATTCTGGGAATGGTGGTTTGTTCCAGCACAACAGCAGAATGGCAGTTAAACCCCTGTAAAGCTCTCTGACCAAGGTGGCCATTGCCCTCACCACAAAATATAGGGCACTCAAGCAAAATATGTAGGACATGACCAAAAATAAAAGCTAAAAACACCCATGTCATTATAAATTAATGCTTCTTAGCCATGATCCAAATGGAGGACATTTGAAATTTGACAGAAGAGGACATGTCCTGGAAAAGGAGGAGGATGTCTGGTCACCTTGTCTCTGGTCCAAAATACACTGCAGAAATAAAACATAGCTGGACTGAAAGCTGCATCCACACTGAGGAAATAATCCTGTTCGAGAGTGATTTAATTGTCCTTGGTTAGTGCTGGGGAATGCTGGGAATTGTAGTACACTGTGGCCCCAGAGCTATCTCTGACAGGGAGTCACATAACTCTCCAAACGTAATTGAACTGCAGTCCCCTGGATTCCTGCCCAGGTGCATCCACACTGAGGAAATGGTCCAGTTTGAGACTGCTCAGTGCTGGGGAATCCTGGGAATTGTAGTCTATTGTGGTCTCAGAGCCATCTCTGACAGAGAAGTTTCAATGTCTCCCAAACACTAGCATTCCCAGGATTCCCTAGCACTGAGTTAAAGCAATCTCAAAGTGGGTTATTATTCCTGCAGTGTGTGAGAGAGATATAAAGGCTAGGGACTGGATTAACTCACAAAAGGAGGATATTTGTGTCCAAAACACACTGCTTTGACTGCCAGGGCTCAGTGCTATGGAATCCTGGGAATTGTAGTTTATTGTGGCACCAGTGCTCCCTGACAGAGAAGGCTAAATGCCTCACAGATACCAGAGTTCCAGAGCATTGGGCCAGGGCAGTTAGAGGGGTCTCAAAGTGCAGTGTGTGTGTGTGAGAGAGAGAGAGGAAAGCAAGGGAGTGTGGGCTGAGGCTGCTCTGGAAATAGAAGAGGAGGAGGAGGAGGAGGGAGGGAGGGAGAGAGAGAGCAAGCAGCGCCTCCTCCTTGCCCGAAGAGCCCCTGGCCTTCTGCCTCCCTCTCAGCCCTGAGAGGCCCCCCCCACACACACACACACTATCTCACTGCTGGTCCTGGGTGACCCCTGAGAAAGGGTCTTGCGACCCCCAAAGGGGTCCCGACCCACAGGTTGGGAACCACTGTTCTATAGTATCTTGGCTTCTAGGGACAGTTCAGGCTTGGTTTGCTTGTTTTTATTATTTTTCAAGTAATTTCTGACTTGTGCAAACCCTAAGATGAAGCTATTATGGGGTTTTATTAGCAAGATTTGTTCAGACCGGGGGGGGGGGGGGTTTGCTTTCCTTTGAGGCTGAGAGATGCTCTCTCAAGGTGGCTTGCTCAAGGCTGCCCACCTTACATAGCAACTTTAAAATCTTGACTATCATGACTAAACCCAGAGTGGAGTTATCACCCACTGATAGGGAAGTCACCAGCCACCTATGTGCTGTTGCAATTATGCTGTGAAGATGCTGTGAAGAAGGAGGAGGAAGAGGAGCTGAAAGAAGGAAGGAAGGTTGGTTTGAAAGTGTGGGGAAAATGCCAGGCCAATATTTCTTCTTCTCTTTTCCTACTTACCAGGTGGTATTAGGAGAAGGCTCCTCAAGTTGGTCTGGTAAACAAAGGTAGTAGCAGGCATGGCTGCAGCTGACTTGATAAGTATCATGCTAAGTAATGGACCTGCCACTGCAACATGTTTTAAAGGGGAACATGTGGGGAACATGTGGCCCTCCAGATGTTGTTGGGTTTCAGCTCCCATTAGCCCCAACTAGGATGGCCAATGGTGAACTATCATGAGAGTCATAGTCCAACATCTGTAGAGTTACATGTTCCTTATTCCTGTTGAGATGCTACCACATAATTAAAGGGAGTAAAAGTATCCTCTTGTATACCCCTTTGATCATTCTCTGACGTTTTCAGTTAGCCAAAGATCAGGTATCAGAGAGTGGAGAACCAGTTGGAGTAAACAGTACAGGGCCTTGTTAATTGAGTGACCCTATGATTGAGAGATCTCCAAATCAGTTTCCAACACACCTGCTCAGATCTTGCAAACTCAGAAATGTGGCTTCTTTGATTGAGCCTATCCCTACTGGGAGAGCCAGCGTGGTGCAGTTGTTTCAGTTTTGTAGTAACAACTCTGGAGATTAAGGTTCAATTCCCTGGCAAACTGTGAAAACCCACTGGGTGACCTTGGGTGAATCACCTACTCTCAGTCCTAGAAAACCCTGTAATAGGTTTGCCTTAGAGTCACCATAAACTGAAAACAACTTGAAGGCACACAACAGCAACAACAATAATTCATATTGGGTTAGATGGACCAATATTCTGATGTGGTTGATAGCTCTTTCGACAAGTAATGACAGTGATCTATTAAGCAACATTTTGCTACTGTTACAGACAAAAACATTTGTAAGCACTTGTTTCATATGTAACTTATGTTTATGATAAAAGTACTGTAGTAGATTTTCATTTTAATTTAAGAACAGTCTGTACAGGAAATGTTTTGTTCAGGATGGTTTAAATTCTAGCCATGGTTCAATTTATTGATTAATGGTTGTACCATTTATCCTACTGCATTTGTTGCAAAAATCCTATTGCAGCTTCACCATTTGGACAATTCATATTCAGGGCACAATCCTTGTCTCTGCACTTTTTGAGACAAATTCTTCATATACACACAATCATTTTGCATAGTTATGCAGTATTTAGAGAAGAGGTTTTAATTTCAGGTGCTGCTTTCACTAAGGCAAGTTAGTAATTATGGCCCCAACAGATCACTAGAGAATGAAATATTAAAACCAAATAACAATTTATTCCAATATGTTTTCCCATGGCATGATCAACAAGAAAATAACTGGAGCTGCATAACATTTAGAATGATGTATGAAGAGATGTAGCAGTACTGGGAAGCTAAGAATATAAAATCAATGGCTAAAAAAACGTGATTGTTACAAATATGTAATTTGAATTCAGACAGTAGCTGTTGTTGTTGTTATGTGCCTTTAAGTCAACTCTGAGTTCTGGTGATGCTATCATAGGGTTTTCTTGGCAAGATTTATTCAGAGGATGAGCCATTGGCTCACTCTAAAGCTGAGAGAGTGTGTCTTGCCCAAGCACTCAATGGTTTTCTGAGGCTGAGCAATAATAATAATATATTTATAGCCTGCCTCTCCCCGAAGGATCAAGTTAGGTAACAATAATAAAATCACAATGACATTAATTAAACATAATTCCCTAACCCTGAATTAAAATAGAATACATCATAAAATACAATCAATTTACTAAAATCAATCTAAAATTAACCCTCATTAAAATGAGGCATTGTGGGATGAGTAAAGCAACTACAGTTATGGGACAATGGGACAGCCCGTCTATCAATCTGGGAATGCCTGCTGGAAGAGATCCGTCTTAATAGCCTTCTTGAAGGCATCAGGAGTTGTAATATGACGGATCTCCTCTGGCAAGTCATTCCAAAGTTTAGGACCAGCCAATGAGAAGGTCCTCTGGGTAACTGCAGCAGGCCAGGTTTTCTTTCGCTGTAGTAAGCTACTCCCAGAGGACCTGAGTGTGTGGGGTGGATAGTATGGAAGAAGACACTCCCTCAAGTAAGCTGGACCTAAGCCATGTAGGGCTTTAAAGGTTATTATCAATACATTATACTGTGCAGACAGCCAGTGTAAAGATTTTAAAACCTCTAGATTTTCCAGCGATCAACCTGGCTGCCATATTTTGAATTAATTGAAGTTTCCGAGTTAGGTACAAGGGTATCCCATGTAGAGAACGTTACAGAAGTCCAATCAAGAGGTTACCAGAGCATGTACCACTGTTTCTAGGTCTTCCTGCTCCAGGCAAGTCATAGTTGGTGTATCAGCCAAAGCTGATAGCAAGCGCTCCTAGCCATCGCATCTATCTGAGTTGACAACTGGAGCAACGAATCCAGGAGCACTCCCAAACTATGAACACAGTCCTTTAGGGGAAATGTGACTCCATCCAGGAGTGGTGAACATATCTCATACCCGGATTCAGGTTTCCCACAGCAAGTGGGAATTTGGATTCGGTTTTAGTTGGTTTTCCCTCATCCACTCCATTACCACCTTAAGACATTCATTTAGAGGAGAGATGCCATCCTTAGTCACTGTAGCAGTCTCAGACATGGAGAAATATATTTAGGTGTCATTAGTGTACTAATAACACCCTGCTCCATGTCTCTGGATGATCTCGCCCAGCAGCTTCATGTAAAGGTTAAATAGCATTGGGGACAGAATAGTGTGGACACCTGATTTAAGCTCCTCCTTGGCTGAACAACTGTCCCCAACCATCACCATCTGGAATCTTCCTGAGAGTTAGGACTGGAACCATTGCAATGCAGTGCCCCCGATTCCAAACTCTCTCAGGCATTCCAGAAGGATACTATGGTTGATGGTATCGAAAGCTGCTGAGAGGTCCAAGAACACAAACAGGGTCACACTTCCCCTGTCAGTACCCAGTCGGAGATCATCGACTAAGACGACCATGGCAGTTTCAAGTCTATATTCTGCCCTAAAACTGCAAAATCTTGTCTCCTGGAGTGCTAGGGTGCATCTGCACTGCAGAAATAATCCAGTTTGATACCACTTTAACAGCCATGGCTCACTGCTAGGGAATTCTGGGATTCATAGTTTGTTGTCACCTCAAAGCTCTCTGACAGAGAAGGCTAAATGTTTCAAAAAACTAGAATTCCCTAGCATTGAGCCAAGGCTGTGAAAGTTGTGTCAAACTGGATTTCTGTGGATGCAGCCCTAGTCCAACACTAAAATCACAGTACCATGCTGGCTGATTACTTTCTCCATAACATTATATAGAAACATGATCTTTAATATTTACAGACCTTTCTGTTCATTTTTGAAAGGTAATAAGTGAAATGTCCCAAACCTGATCCCTATCAAAAAGTGGGGAGTTTCAGAACTGATTAACTCAATGAAAGGTAACCTCACGTTAAGATACTGTACTTTAGAGTTGATAGGGTTGAGATGGAACCCTTTGAAGAATCTACAGTAGCACAACATTACAGTTTGTCCAGTGCACCAGGGTTTCTACCAAGCTATCTCACTCCCCATGTTGCTTCTCACAAGGCCAGGAAACACATTCATTTAAAATACTGTCTGTTGGCACTTTCTGCTACAAAAATGGGCAACACATGATCATGGGCCACATGGACTCTCAAGTGCTGTTCTTGAGGTTCTTGCAAACACTTTTAAAAAGGACCTTTCTGCAGTATCTCTGCCTGCCTGCTTGCTTCTCTCTGTGAGTGTGTGCCTGTTTGTGTTTGTGGAACACATTGGAAGAGGCAAAAATTGGCCCCTGGATCTGCTGAAGTTACCTACAGACATAAAAGTAGAGAAGACAACTGGAGAACTATGATTTTATCTGGTGTGCAGATAATAACAGTGCATGGCTGCAATCCTATACACACTTACCAATGAGTAAGCCTCACTGGACTGAAATAAGACCAACTTTTGAGCTGATCTGCATAGTATCCAGTTTTTGGCAGATTGTGATGAGATTTTTGTTTATTTCTTTCATATAAAAAGCTATCCATCTCAATAAAGCAGACTGTATGGTAATTTTAAATTGCTTGCTATGTTTACCAGATTCACAGGGAAAGGAATAACCAATTTGTGCTAGATCCAAGCAGAAGTCCTTGTTGAAACTGACTGATAAAAAAATAAATGCATTTATTGATTCCCAGCTTGGTCATGAAAACCACCGGGTGGCCTTGGGCAAGTCATGTTCTCTCAGCCTAAGGGAAGGCAAAGGCAAACCTGTTCTGAACAAATCTTGCCAAGAAAACCCCATGATACGGTTACCATAAATCAGAAACAACTTGGTCACACAACAACATATGAATAAACATGGACTCATAATTTCCATATTGAAGTACAAAAATAACATAGTTTTGGTGCTCTACCTTGTTGTTACCTTGTTTGTGAGAGTCCCATGTTTTAACTCCCCCTGATTATTCAACTTTCCCCAATCTGGTGCCCTCCAGATTAGGGACTGTGCAGTTTCTTCAGAGAATCCAAATTTCAGAGCAAACCGGGGCAATTCGTCAGGTCAAAAAGGCAGGTGTAATTAGCCCAGTTCAGTTTTGGAACAGATCAACTTGATCCAAAATAATTTGGACTGATTAGGATAAATCCAGGGTGAGAGTGAGGGTGGGAAACCAGACTACATCTCTACAGAAAATGACACAGGGTGTTGATGTAATGGGAGAGGAAAGGAACTGAACCATGTACAGTGACAACCCTGGCTTCCAATCTGAATTTGGGAGAAGGTGATGTGAAATCACTGAAGTGTAAGTATATTCATTTATCTCCTGCAGGGTTTTGGTCTTTTTCTAGATTTATCTGGCAGCAGAAGATTTCCCCCCCCCTCCCTATTCAACACCTATGGATATAAAGAATATTTGTCATTTTTCTTTTTCATCAGTGTGTAGATTGCCTTGATGTGGCAATATATTGTACTGGGGAAAGGGTCAATTTCTGCAAGGCTGTTGTAATTGTTGTTTTACTTTTTTTTTTGACAAATACTTCACATTTTGCACTAATGAGGTTTTCACAAAAAGTCTCAAAATGTGAATTGAACAATGCATAAAACATCTTAGTCATGAATGAAAGGGAGGAAACTTTTCAAATTATTCATACTAGCATGCAAGAATGAAGTAGGTGGAAGATTACATCCCTGATACCCACATATTGCCTCTCAGTACAGCACTTTACCTTTGACTCTTATTTCTTGTCTTAACTACTCACCTGAGTGTAGATATGCTCTTCTCCACCAGCAATATTGTTTATAGATACTGTTGATTCTGTTGGCCTGTTCTCTAGATTTTGAAGATAATCTTTTGCAGTTTCTTTGGAAATTTGCTGCCACTATTAGTTTGGTCATCTACAAACTTGTCTACTTTGCTATTCACCTTATGAGGGCTGTCCAGTGCATAACAGTTTCTTAGAAGACTCCATGGTACAACTTCTTTCATTTTGAAAATTGTCATTCCCCTTCACCAAGTATTTTCTTCCCTTTGTGAAACAAGTTGCTATTATATAAGAGAAACTGGCTCTTAAGTCGTGTTTGAAAAAAGCTGATGACAGCATCCTCAGTCAAAAGTTCCTCAAGGCATATCTACTCCTTAAATTGTTATCAGTTTTATCCGGGGACAACTATTATCTGTCCCAAAGTATCTGGAGGATTATAGATTTGTGAAAGTCTATCGCTATTTGAGATCCCTAGACCACCACAACCTCCCCCAGAACCTCAGTTTTCGAGATTTCCTAGAAGCAAATGAATCTGCCAGGGTGCTATGGAACTGGAAAAATGGAGGGGGTTATACAATATATGTCATACCACTGTTGTCTGTTTGTTTCTTTTCACTTTCAAATAATTGTGAAGTTTGTGGGGACATGCAGTGTTTTTGAAGCCTGGAGCAAGAACTGTTCCATGAAGTAAAATGAAAGGAATGCTTCTCACCTCACATTGCCTTAAAAACTAGGCTTATAGAATACAGTTTGCTCCCCTCCCCCTGAGTTTGGAAGATGCATGTACCAAATACTATCATGTATCTGTCAACAACTGCTTAGAGATGCCCATGTCATGTTTGGGGAAGAGTGGCATTACATCTAATGCCTTAAAACAAGATAATTGATCTTTTTCTGAATGCATATGGAGACCCTCATCTCATGTCTGAGGGTGTCTAGAATGGAAGGGGACATGTAGTACACATCACATTGAAGATCCCAACAGAGGCAGGCAGGATAGATAAGAGGTTCTGCTTTGCATTTTTTCATCTGAAGGCTACTTTAAAACATCCACATATTTTGCACATCCATTTCCAGTTTCACTACATTACATGTGACAGGAGCTCAAATGTGTTGTGAACTGCGAGTCCCGACTTCAAAGGGAGTTGCATATTCGGGCAATTCCATAATATTCTGTTAAAGCCAAGTTAAAGTGATTCTACGTGACAGCAGTATTAACGAGGATCAGTAAATAGTACAGGCTATAACCCCAGGCCAGGCAACAAGCAGAAAATCACAGGCACAGAATCTTGCTACAGAATTAGAGACAACCCATTACTGTGGAAGAAAATGGCTGCTGGAGCACCCTGAATCACCCCACTGCAGAGGGAGGGGGATGAAGCTCCAATAAATACAAACGAATATCAAAGGTGACTGGTGACAATGTCACACATGGCTGACTGCCTCTGATTTGACAGTGCTTTGAGAGCATCTTGAGGCATACTCTGGGCTAGCAGCCATTTAATGGGTGGTTTTGTCAAGAGTTTGTATCCTTGCCGCTGCAGAGGCAATGCCTATTTCCAAATAGGCATGAAAATTAAACCTGCTCCATTGCTTTTTATGGAGCAGAACCCCGGAAGATGGCAGTGGGGGGTGATGGTGACAAGAGTGGGGGTCTAAATATGAACTGCGTGAAGTTTATCTGGATAGGATTGGTTGTATATGCTTAATGCTTTGGCACACAAAGAACACTTGGTTTCTCAAGGAGTGTAGATCCTAACACATTGCTTTCTGTTTGTGTGTACAGTATGTGTTATTTGCTGCATTGCCTTATATAAATCTGAGACTTTAGGATGGGGTATACGTATACCACATTTAATGTGAATGCAGAAGGATTTTTGGAGTGATGTAAATGAACCTCCCCACCCATCCTCAACTGAATTTATTTTGCAATTTATTTACAATACTATTTTTCTATGGTGAGAAACTACTATCTTAAATTCTAGTGTGAGATTAGTATTTTTCCTCAATGCTCTGTGGTGTTCATATCCATTATGACAGGCCAGCATTTTATGTCCATGGAGGATGGGTGTGATAAGAAAGCACTATGGATGTATATGTAAGGCAGCTGCTTCTGGGCAAATTGGAAGTATAGTGTATCTCGTGGACATCTCATATGAGTCACAGTTCTTGCTCTTGAATACACTTACCTGATCAATTACTTATCTCTAAATGCTCTTCATACTAACTGCAGTCCAGACCACAGCTTAAGCTATGATCTATAGAGACAGGGGGCTGGAGAACACACACATCATTCAAGCACAACCTTTCTCAACCTTGAGTGGTTCTGAGATTGCTGTAACAAAGTGTAGTGAGCATTTTTCCTTCAGATATGTAAAAGTAGGCCCACATGTCCAAACTAAATAAGATTTTGATTGCTTGTCTAATCTTTGTGTACCTGTCTCCTCACCGCACTTTGGTTCCAATGGTAGCCTTCTTCCAGAGACAAGCACTGGTCAAAGGCATGAGAACCGGAATTAAAACTTGGAATCTTCTTCCACCACATTGTTGTCCCAATATAGATCAGCTCTCCCTCCAGTGCTGTTTAAAAAGGAAAAACAGAGATGCAAAGGTCAATCCTGGGGGTAATGTCATAGCTAGATTGCTGTGCTGTTTTCCTGTCTCTCATACCAAAGATTTTCACATCTACATGTCACATTCACATGGCCAGGGATGGGAGTTGTTTGGCTCACTCTATATTGCTTGGCTGTAACCCAGAGAAACTCTAGCCAGTATAGCCAATGGCAAGAAATGCTGGATGCTGCAGTACAGTAACATCTGTAAGACTGCACAGTTTTCACCCCTGCTGTAGACCAAATGAGGCAAGCATGGGTACATTCCAGCCAATGTTAAGGGCCTTTAAGCTTTGTTGATTTCAGTGGGACAGATTTTATTGTGTGGTTATATTTCTCAGTTAAATCAAATGGGCTTGATGCAGTGGTGGGGCTTGTAGTGGTAGAGCAGTAGAATCAGGAGACAGCTACTGCAACCCTTTACTCACCCTGAAAACCAGCCCTAGAGCACTAGCTCTTTTCCTTCATAGTTCTTTTGTGGGTGGTGTAAAGGATTGGTTTGTGTAGGAAAATGAAGGTTTGTTGTGCACTAACGCTATGCTGTATTTGGGTACACCATGGAGTGGGTTCTTAAAATATCCCTCAAAATCTTGCAAGAAATACGTTAAAACTAAGTATCAAAGTTTTTCAACAACACAATGGTATCAGAATCATATTTTCTGTTTCTTTATGATTCTTACTTCATTCGAAGAAAAGTGCCTCTACTTTTCATACTGTAATAGAAACAAATTAGAGATTAGAGGAGGAAAAAAGCCAAAGGGTTTTGGAGAAAGATATTGAAATACAAAGAACAAGTTGAAATGACTTTTTATGCCTTGTTCATACTGGTGTTGTCAACAAGTTGGTTCAAGTAATTATTTTTGAAATGGGTGACCTTTTTCTCTAGTATGTTATTTCTATTGAGTCATTTTATGTGCGTGTCCCCCCACCACCATCACGATGGATGGTGTAAAATCCTAGTCATAAGTGTGAGCAGAGGAAAATATCTGCAGTTCTTTTAAAGGTCAGTTATCAAAACTTTTTTGAAGTACTACAGATTGAAATGTTGCTTAACTATTGAAGATACGTGCATGATGACTCCCTGTATTTGTTATGGTGGAGGAAAAATCCTCAAATTGGCATTATGGGAAACAGCATTATGTAAAGGATGCCTGTCAATTCACATTGACTCAGTTCAGATGATTGTGTGAGCTTTTATAAACTACTGTTTGATGAAGATGTGACTTCCTTTGTCTCCACCTGGGCCATATTTGGTATAAAGGTCTGGGTTCATATTAATCCAGAGTTTCTTGGGTTCAGCAGCACTTATCGCCCACATTTGTTATTAGAGTGTCAACAAGGCTCTGTTGCATAAATGTTGTAATATGTTTTCCTGATGTCCAAGGTTCCAGTGTTCCTTTCTTCCAGGGTACATGTTGTGCATGTTCAGTAGTTATATATAAGAATTGGCAGTCAGAGAATTGAGATTGTTATTAATATGGTTGATACCACTTCATAACAGTAGCTCTAAAATGAAGGCAGAGATGGATAGGACAGTGTCATCTCATCACCACCACCACCACCACCACCTTATTATTTTTATTTTATTTTTTCCAAAAGCTTGTCATCAAAGTTACAAGTAACCATAGCCCCAATAGGTAAATATATTATATATAATTATGTAACAATTTGACAAAAATAACATGACACAATCCAGTATTTTAAACTAAATTGGAAGCAGAATAAAGCCCAATACAGAAATAAGAACATTCTTCATACTAGGCTAAATATTACTCCCGTTCTTGGAGCTACTGATTTGGCCACTGTGACATATGCATTAATCACATCATGTTTGGACAACCTGAGATACTCTAGGAGTGTTCAGAAACTCCAGTAAGTTCAGAATACTGAAGCCCCACATTTGACTTGCATCAGTTAAAGAGTTTCACTTCCTTGGTATAAACACCACTAATTATTGATCTATTTCTGTGCACAATTCAAGATACTATATATGTTTACCCACAAATCTCTGTATAGTTTAGAACTAGGTTGTCTGAAAGAATGCATTCTCATATATAGCTTTCCTCCAACTTTCTTTCAGGATCTTGGAAGAGATTCTTGGCTCAATCCCCATGACCATCAGAAGCAGACAGTAGATTTCTTTTTTGGTGGCTGTTTTCATACTGTGTGGAACTCTCTGCCAAAGGAGGCAAGCCTATCCTCTCTTTGTTGTCTCTCCACCAGCAGGCAAAGACCTTTTTATCTAGAGAGGTTTTACACTTAAACTGGGTTGCTGTAGAATGAGTTTTTAACTGTTTGGATGATATTGTTTCTTTTTTTAAAAATGGAAATATTTGGTGGTTTTGGATGTATTTTTCCATCCCGACTTGCAGTATATTGGTATAGTCTAAATAGAAGTTTACCAGTCAATTGCCTTTTTGTGACACCTGGGTTTCAGTGGGAATCCAAAATGAGGTATACAGTAAGGAAGAGCTCCTTTTCATTTTATTGTTCTGTGTTATCCATATTACATTAAATCAGACTGAGGCTCACTGACTTGGAAGTAATGCCCCTTGAACTCAGTAGGGTTTGCTAGAGCGGACATAGGATTTCACACTCTGTTTTTCAAACATCAAGAAAATCATGCAGCTTTCTGAGAGAAATGACTGTAAAGAAGCATTTTCATTTTCATCCTGAATATGAATCAGATGTTAGTAGTTACCAGTGCCATAACCAAATTATTTTTAGAAATACAGACTGATAGAAATCATTTTTAAAAAATCAAATGCATGTTTGGTTTTTATTAATTTTCATTGGAACTGGGCAATGCTTAAAAGTTTCTGCCTCCTATAAACGCAAGCCATAGGTAAATTTAGTTTTTAATTTTAGTGAAATGTTTCTTCAGAAAGTCCTTCTAGTTCCTCAACTGAGACTGAAAGTTGCCATGGGGATGCTTGGATGGGTTAGCAGAAGAAGCATTCTATAATTAACAATCAACTTACTTGACCATTATAATGAAATTTTCCTATGCCTAGAGTCTGATGCCCTCATAGCGTCTTACAGTGACATGAATTTGCAGGGTCACTTTCAGTTCGTTATATAATACACTGTCGGTGGTTAAGTGCAAAATCAAACTGAACAATGTTTTTATTATTGAGAAATCTTGAGGATGGATTTCTGCATTTCTGAGTGACTTTTTCTGTGACTTCTATGGGAGGTTATTGTGGGATCAGTGGCATCACTGGAGGGGTTCAAGGTATTCAGACTACACTGGGTGACACCCAAAAGAGAGGTGACACCTGGTTTGGCACTCCTACCCTTTGGGTGAAGGAGGGGCACACACATGTCTTGGTAGCTGCTCCATCCCCAGGCTTTTTCCAAGGGGAAAAAGACCTGAGATGGGGAAGCAGGAGGGTGTATGTGTGCCCTTCCCACACTAGGTGACACCATAGTTAATGACACCATTGTGCATAATTCCTTTCTCTTCAAAGCCTTTTAGCAAAATGCCATCCCCTAAACCAGAGCAAGATATTGTATAACCTTTCATATTTTGCTGGACTGCTACTCTCAACATCCAGGTGCAGGGTCATAGTAGTTGCACTTCAACAATATCTAGAGGCCTGCACAGTTCCCATCTCTTTCCTAAACTGTCTACTGATGAAAGCCCTTCCATCTGTACTGAACAAGGACTGATTTTAGGTGTGCTGTTGTGAGATTAACACAGAGCATGAGAATACCTTAAATTCATATGCTTGTGTTCTGCAGGTTTGAGCTGAGGAACTCAGTGCCAACAGGTATACTGTAGGCAAATAACAGAACTGTAGAAGAGACTAGACAAATGCATGGATGAGAGGAAAATCATCAAACATTATAGAGAACAAGAGTTATTTTATCACAGGCTGCTGCCAAACTGCAGAATCAATTCAGTTTGACACCGCTTTAACTTTCATGGCTCTATGTTATGGAATCCTGAGATTTGTAATTTGTTATGACACCAGAGCTCCCTGAGAAAGAAGCCTAAATATCTCACAACTACAAATTCCTAGAATTCCATAGCACTGAGCGATGGCAGTTTAAAGTGGTGTCAAACTGTATTAATTCTACAGTGTGGATGCAGCCACAGTTAGTTTTTGGAGAAAGGTATTAATTTTGGACTACATCTCCCAGAATCCCTCAGCACATATATTAAGAAGTGAAATCTGCAAAAGCAAGTTGCAGTTCAGAATGTTCAGGGATCAAACCAGCCAGCCATGCTTTTCCATGCCATTCCCACTTCCACTTGCATTTTTCCACATTTCTTCTCAACAAAAAAAATTTTTTTGGCTTTTCTTTTTAAAAACAAAAACAAAAAACCTCTCCTCCACCACAAACCAGCACATCCCACTTTCAAAGATCATGCCTTTTTGGCTACAGAAAAGTAATCACTTGAGAATATAAGTTTTTAGTTGATACATGTGGTGCAAAAAGCGTAAAAGCAGCACCTTTGGTAGCAAGTCTCATTTATGTAGGATTGTAGGCTTTATTTGGCATAACTAATCTCCATTAAATGAATTTCCTAGATAACACACATGACTTGTAGTAATATTAAATGTCTATTCCTGATAATTTGGGGAAGGAAAAGGAAAGATGATACAGTAGTGTAAACACAAAAGATCAACACAGATAAAATTCATAAAGAGAGGAAAGATGGGCTAGACAAGGTAACTGTTACATGGATTTGTAATTGGTTGACCGGCTGAACCCAAAGGGTGCTCAACAATGGCTCCTCTACATCCTGGAGAGAAGTGACCAGTGGGGTCTCTCTGTCCTGGGGCCAGTGTTATTCAACATCTTTATCAGTGACCTGGATGACAGGATTGGGAGAATACTTATCAAATTTGCAGATGACACCAAGTTAGGAGGAATAGCTAATAATTCAGAGGACAGGATCAAAATTCAAAATGACCTGAATAAACTAGAAAGCTGGGCCAAAGCTGACAAAATTAAATTCAACACGGAGAAATGTAAGGTACTGCACTTAGGGCAGAAAAATAAAATGCACAGATATAGGATGGGGGACACCTGGCTGAATGAAACTACATGTGAAAGGGATCTGGGAGTCCAAGTGGACCACAAGTTGCACATGAGTGAACAGTGCGATGTGGCAGCTAAAAAGCCAATGCAATTTTAGGCTGCATCAATAAAAGTATAGTGTCTAAATCAAGAGAAGTAATAGTGCCACTGTATTCTGCTTTGGTCAGGCCCCACCTGGAATAATGTGTCCAGTTCTGGGCACCACAATTTAAAAAGGATGTTGAGAAACTGGAGCGTGTCCAAAGGAGGGCGACTAAAATGGTGAAAGGTCTGGAAACCATGCCTTATGAGGAACGACTCAGGGAGCTGGGGATGTTTAGCCTGGAGAAGAGAAGGTTAAGAGATGATATGATATCCCTGTTTAAATATTTGAAAGGAAGTCATATTGAGGAGGGAGCAAGCTTGTTTTCTGCTGCTCCAGAGAACAGGACCCGGAACAATGGATGCAAGCTGCAGGAAAAGAGATTCCACCTCAACATTAGGAAGAACTTCCTGACAGTAAGGGCTGTTCGACAGTGGAACACACTCCTTCCTTGGAGTGTAGTGGAGTCTCCTTCTTTGGAGGTCTTTAAGCAGAGGCTGGACGGCCATCTGTCGGGGATGCTTTGATTTGGATTTCCTGCATGGCAGGGGGTTGGACTGGATGGCCCTTGCGGTCTCTTCCAACTCTATGATTCTATGGCCTGTTACAGACTGCCAAAATGAAGCTGCTTCGGGTCTCTTTGGAGGTATGCTGTTTAAATGATGCATGCACCCTAAGAATCCGGAAGCTGCACCAAAGCTGCACTCCAGTGCTTAGGAATGGAGTGTGGCTTTGGCGCGACCTCCGGACTCTTAGGACCCATGCATCATTTAAATAGCATACCTCCAAAGAGACCCGAAGCAGCTTTATTTTGGCAGTCTGTAACAGGCCAAAGATTCTGTGATTCTATGATTCTATGAAAGATTCATCTTGTGAAAATCATAGTAATATAACAACAACAACAATAATAATTTCATATATGTGGAAGCTAATTCCATTAAAATGACTAGGCTTTGGGATAAAGGTGTTTGGGACTTAAGATGGGTGGAAACTGTAACCCAAAAAGTCAGAACTCAAAATTTTATGAAAGTCTTTTTATAGTCAAAGGTACTCTTCTAGCAACATGTATAGATTATGGTATTAAATAAAGCGTGTTAATAATGAAGACAATTTCAAAAGACCTTTTGGTTTCCATAGCTGTCTTGGACAAAAAAAAAGTATCATTCAAGTGAGCTAGAACAAATAATCCTTAGGAAGGGGTGTAGCTCAATGACAACTGCTTTGTATTCAGAAGGTTCTGGGCTCATTTTCCAGCAGGACACAACCAACAGCATTGGACTAAATGGACCAATGACCTGACTCAGTATAAGGCAGCTCCTGTGTTCTTAAATTCCTATGTTGTTTTTCTCTGTTCTTAATTTCAAGCATCTGTAGCAGGAAATGGCTGTAGAATGAATAACAAATCAGAAGGAAAACAGCTGGATTAGTCCTTGGCTCAGTGGAGGTGGGCATCTTTCAACATCTAGGGGCCTTGAGCAGCTGCCCAGCCTTGTCCAGCCCTATGGCAACAGCTTTCACAGTTCCCTGCTCTCCCCCCCCCCCCCCCCCCCCCCCCCCCCTCAAATACATCCTTCCTATCTACATGTGGTTATTTTTCTTGCATTCTAAGGCAGAACTGTGCACTTAGGAGATAAGATTTTTTAGACCAGCCTCCTATTCAGCAAGGAAGAATTAATGGGAAATTGCCACTGTATTTTCAATATATGTTTTCCTCGCTGTGTTGTACCTTTCATAAGTTGAAAGAGGGCAGAAATTGCTGCGTTCTAGCATTTCCAGTCCACTGTAAGCAATCAAAATTATCTCTCGCGTCAGAAGGGACACCGTATCACAAAACATGACTTTATCGCCAGCTCATCATTACAAACTCTGTGGCTGCACACACCCCTTCCATAGTAGCTTTAACTATGGATAGTAAGGCTCTCCACAATTCTGCATATACATGGTATGTGACTTAGAACAATCTGATAATGGGGATTGTTCCATGGCAATCGTTATTCAAAGTAGGACACACAGTTTTTACAAGCAGGACCAAGAAAATATTGCAGCCTTCCATTTCTGCCCCCATATTGATTTTCAGCACCACCACTGACAACCAGCAGGCAGCTGACATCCCACTGTAGATAAGCATTTGTTGTTGTTGTGTGCCATCAAGTCATTCCTGACTTATGGTGACTCTAAGGCCAACCTATCATGGGGTCTTCTTGGTAAGATTTGTTCAGAGGTTTGCCATTTCCAGCCCCTGAGGCTGAGAGCATGTGACTCAAGGTCACCCAAGTGTTTTGTGGCTAGCTGGGAATTGAACCCTGGTCTCCAGAGTTGTAACCCAACACTCAAGCCACTGTGCCACTTTGGCTATCGCCACTAAGCAAACTGAGAGCCTAAAACATTAACCATTAGCAGATTCCATGTTAGGGGATACAATAAGTCTACCCTGGGTATATTTCAAATTTTAAAGGAGCCAACCAAAGTGTTGAACCTATTGCAGGGATGGGATTCTGTACTTTGAGAAGTCTTGAATAAAAGCCAAAGCTGATTCACTTCATCCCTTGCATGGAACCAAATGCGTTGCGTTGTCCAGAGGGGAATTACTCCCCTATCTTAGGGCCCCTCGAACATACTCCAGAGTGTTTTGTATTCTAGAAAATGTGGAGTTTTTCCAGGCTACTGATGTGCATTTGTGATACTGATATGGCCACAAAAACAACAGCACCCATAGTCTGAACACTGGAAATGGAGAAAGTAGTTTGGTTTAATGAGCCAGTGTGGTGCAGTGGTTTGAGCATTTGACTAGGACTCTAGCGAACATGGTTCAAATCTCCACAGTGATAGAAACACTCTGGGTGACCTTGGGCAAGACACACACTCTCATCCTCAGAGGAAAGGCAGAGCAAAAAATCCTCTGAACAAATCTTGCCAAGAAAACCCAATGGTAGATTCATCTTAGGGGCACCATGTCAGAAATGACTTGAAGGCACACAACAACAACAACAACACTATATCCGAAATGAAGGTGTGACAATTTGACAGAGACCATTATTATTATTATTATTAACCTTTATTTATGAAGCGCTGTAAATTTACACAGCGCTGTACATACAATCTTTTAGTTAGACCAGTGGTTGGAGGGGGGCCAGGGCCACCTGACATTCCAGGATCTGCCTTGTGTGTATTGAAGAATATGGGAATCTATTTACACTTCAGCAAAAGTCCTTTGTATAATACATAGTCATTTTTGGTTCTTCTCACTCTCACTCTGGCTATCAATACCCACTTAACACTGTGTAGAAGTTAAAGTTACAGTGAACCCTTCTTATACGCTGGGGTTTGGTTCCAAGATCCCCTGTGTATAACAAAATCCATGTATGCTCAAATCCCGTTAAATATAGCAAAATGGTGTCTTTTATAAAAAATGGAAAATTAAAGTTTGATATTTGAAATTTATACTTTTTTTGAACATTTTCAAACCGTGTATGCTTGAATCCATGTATAAAAAATCCATGTATAAGAAGGGCCGACTGTACACCCAAACAATGTTCATGAGACTACCCTAAAATAGCCCCTTCTAGACATAAAACCATTCTGTAAAATTGCCAGTACAGGCACTAATATGCACACTGAATTGTCCTACCTGAAATAAATATTTTTGTTGAATAACCGGTAAACAACAATTTAACTGCACCCAGTTTTCATATGCTGTTCTAAATGCACCCAGTTTTCACATGCCGTTCTAAATCCAGATCTGTTTGTCATGTTGCATTAGGTTTTCAGGAAACATATAGGAGATTTGCAATTATTTATAGTTGAGATCCTACATAAACATGCTTTAACAAAAATCCCACTTAATTAGGTGCAATTTACTTCTGAGTAAACATGCCTGAGATAAGACTATGGAGGAGTTATAGGAGAAGAGAATAGCCATCTGATCTTTTTCTTATCTCTTTGAAAATCTCTTTCAGATATCATGCCCCCATTCAAATTCAGTTGTAAAGTCTGTTTCATGCAATAGCTATAGCTGTTTCAATTAAACATCTCTCAGTAGCAGCTCACAGTTTGCACTCAGGGTCAGCCAATGAAGCTGCATGGGAATGGGCTCAAGACTAACAAAAGGATGTATGCTTTATGCCAAAACATAATTCACTGTTGCACATTATAATAGCTGTTATGCTATATGGTTTACAAAATGAGATAGGATAATTTGGACAGACGAATGGCTACATAGGATCTCCATCTATAGAGCAGAGCATGGAAACTGCTTTTCAGGCTTCCCCCCCAAAAAACTAAAAAAAATCCCACACTATCCAACCTGTGACTTGAAATGCAAAAACTAGAGCTTCTGGCCCTAGCACAGAGGTAGTATACATCCAACTATCTGATAGGAGAAGGATATGGCCTCCTGGTGCACCAACGTTTGAACAGCTGGATGGATGGTCATTGTTAGAAACTTTGTTAAACTAGACAGACCTAGTGTGATCCAGCAAGAGAATTCTTAAAAGGTTTAACATGGTAGGTCAGCAGATAAAACCAGTTTGTTGTTGTTTGCCATTGCCTTTCTGTTAGACTGAGAGCATGTGGATTCCAAGCCCAAGCTGGGAATTGAACCCTGGTCTCCAGTGTCATAGTCCAACACTCAAACCACTACATCACACTGACTCTCAAGATATAGGTTTTTTGTTGTTAACTACCTTTGCATCAATCTCGACCCACAGTGACCCTGTTAATAAGACATCTCCAAGATTTCCTATCCTCCACTGCTCTGCTTAGTTCTTACAAATTCACACCTAGAGTCCATCCATCTAGCATGCAGCTTTCCTCTCTTTCTACTTCGCTCTGCCTTTCCTAGTATGATTTTTTTTCCCAAGGAGTCATGCCTTCCCATGATGTGTCTGAAGTATGTCAACCTCAGTTTTGTCATCTTGGCTTCCAGGGAGATTGCTGGTTTAATTTGCTCTAGGACCCATTTGTCTTTTTGGCTGTCCACAGAATCCTCAGCCTTCTTCTTCAGCATCACATCTTGAATGAATTGATTTTCCACCTATCATCTTTCAAAACTGGCAGCATGGCAATGAGAATAGTTCAGAGATATGAAGGTGGTCCCAAGTTTATCCATAGGTTTAATATCGGTTGATGTTTAGGGCTGATCCAAATGCAACCGGCTTCTGTCGTCATAACAAACTGCTTTGTCTTGATTAGTGGCAGTCAGTGGCTTCATTGTGGTGGGGCAGCAAATGTCTTGGGATGCCCCATGACATCAGAGCCAACAGCCCACAATCTTGACTTCTGAGGGGTTAGGCAGGAAAAATGCATGGAAGGAAGCCACAATGTTTTGAAACAGATGATGCTTCCCAGCATGACATTTTTTCCCCTTTCCTTGCAAGCTTTATAAAGCTGCAGGAATCCCTGCATTCCTACACCACCTGTCTATCTCCATTTCAGGAAGCAGAACCTGATGCTTTTTGGCAAACCAGAGTGCCAAGACTGAGCTGCCACCATTGTAGATAAACTTCTCTTTTTTAATGTCAAGGAGACAGAAGATAGGCTGACTGTTTTCACATCTGAAAGACTAATAATATCCTGCCCAGCAGCGCGCACACACACACACACACACACACACACACACACTAATCTGGTTAGAAAGGGGGGAAAGGCCAGTTTACAAGAGCAGCAGGGAATATCTCTTCTCTTGTAACTGGAATGATCAAAGATTTTTATGACCTGAAACTTTGCCACTTGGGTTGTTGTGAATATACTCTGAATGTATTATTCCAACAAACGTCTCCTTGTTCATACAAAGACAAAACTACAAATTGCACATAGTCATCTGTAATTATCCCAGGGCTATCTTAAAAGTTAAATAAATAAATAAATAAATAAATAAAATAACTCTGAACTTCTACAAGTTCTCCAGAACGGAGATGGAGATGTTGAACCCATTTTGATGGGCCCGTTCTCCATTATGAAGCATTCACTGGCACCACAAAATGCATTTTTATTTTACTGGGAACAGGCAACGTCTGCTGCAGTCCTTCTCATGCAAAGTGAGAAAGCAGTGTATGGTTTTACACGAGCATAATGGGAAATGGTTTGGCAGTCTCCCTTATCCCATCTAGTGCTATGACCAGGGATGGTCCAACCAGGTAAAGGTGAGACAGATACCTTAGCCACCAGATTTGGGTTATAACTGAGAGAAACTGGACTTTGTGATGAAATTTGATATTATTTTATTATGATTGACAAGAATGAGAAGAAAGTGTTCATGTGCCAAAATGCAGTGGTTGGCTGGGTGAATTATCCACTTTAGCATCCTCGTCATCACCCAATACAGAAAAATGTATTGGGTTAGGCCTGCCCGCAAGTTTCTTTCCTTTAAAAAAGGAACAGGGGGGAGCTGTACCCAGCTGCTTGCCATCTAATATTGAGGTTTATTTGAAACAGAGGGGGAAAAGCAACAAATATTTTATATAGTCCTGAACAGGTGTCTCCCTTCTCTTTTGCAACCCTAACTATGGGGGCATTTGCATTAATCTTTGCTTTTGATAGCTGAGGTGATTTCATGGAGGCATAAAGTCTCAAATCTGATCAGCATGCAAGAACTGGTTTTCCTGTGTTAATTTGATGGCCGCAATGCCATCATAAACAAACCAACAAAAGCAAAAACATAGCAACAACTGTATAGTGCTGGGCGTCATAATAGCCTTCCTCCGCCTCCATAACAGAAACATGTGTTGCTTATCCCTCACCACACAAAGCTTCTGAAGTAGGGCAGTAGGTGGCAGTGGAAGCTAAGCATCCCCTGCTCTTACTAGAGGTGGAAATCAGTATTCAACTAGGGAACTTGTAGCAACTTTGATACCGAGTTTGTTTATTGCTAAAAGCTATAAGCCATCACAATTCAACATAATTAAGGCAAAATACCAAAAAAAACCCCACCCTACAATAATAGTAATACATTTAAAGTATAATACATCTAACTAGCAAGTGCTACAAAAAATACAAATGCAAAAATGTAAAATCATCTTTAATGTAAATTAAAAGTTCCTGGATCAGGTACCATGTATCTTCATTACCCCCATGTAATTCTTATATATGATTTTGATGCCTAGATCTGATCTTACTTGCAGACAAGGCAAATTTTGCAACCATAGCAGTGATATATGCATTGTTGTCCACCAGTAGGATACAAATCTACTGAAGGGGAAGTTGATTGGAAAGGGAGTGGAAACGTTGGCGGGATATAGACCGCTGCTTTGCGGCGGTCTCCCGCCGGCGCCATTTGCTCCGCGCGGGAGCCGCAGCAGCCAAACCACGCGGCTCCCGCGCGGAGCAAAAAAGAAGCTCCATTTTGGAGCTTCTTTTTGCGGCGCCTTTATGACGTCGCGAGGCACTGCTGGCGCATTCGCGACGTCATAGGCGTCGCGACACGTCTGGACGCTATGCGTCCAGTACGTAAACATGGCGGCCCCCATGTGGAAGGGGCGCCGCCATGTTGTACGTATTCTATACGTACTAGGGTTAGGGGGTTGCAGAAGCACCGCCCCTTCCTAACCCTAGTACGTATAGAATACGTACTATATGGCGGTCTATATCCCGCCTATAATTAAGAAACTTTTGTCTAGGGGCAGTATAGTGAGGACATTGCAAAATAGAGTGGTGAAAGTCCTCTACTTCTGCTGACTCATAAATGTGTACAGGAGTATTATTATATCTTCAAGTAGGTGGATGGAATATACTGAAAGAGGATGTAGCATAAGCTTTCTTAGACTTGGTCTACTTCCTCAGATGAGGAGCAAATGAACTAGATAATCTTATATGAAAGCATTGCAATGATGCTGAAGTGTGGAGCTGGTAGTCTAATTGTTCATTCTGTGAATGGACTGACTAATTTTTTTGGCAAACTTTATGTAGTGTATTTTTCTCATTGCAATTAGCATTTCTCAACTTCCCCCCCCTCTTAACAAACTTTTCAAAACAAATGTTGAATGCTTTAAAAAGATGTAGGAACTGGTTCTGCAAAACCCTTGTGAATAAACATTTTCCCCTATGTTTTCCCACTGATTTATACATTTTGATATTTAATATGCCCTTTTAATTAATTAGACACCATAATTTTCTTAAATGCTTATAGCCATTCACATCATTAAAGAAAATTAGTATTAAGATACAGAGTGTATGGAAATACAGCTGAATAATTCATAATGGCCAACTTGGCTGGAAAAAAGTAGTAAGTGAAGGGTCTTGCATTACGCTTCTGTAGTATAAATCTCCACATATGTGGTTCAGTGGTGGCTGTACTACACCAGCCTTTCTCTGAACATCAGCATTGTAGAATCAATTGTGTATCTGCCAGTGCACGTGCTTATTGTCCCATAGTGCAAAGAGGAATGTACAGTGATTGTTAGCAATCCCATTATATAGTGGACCCTTGTTATACGCTGGTGTTTGGTTCCAAGATCCCCCATGGATAACAAAATCTGTGGATGCTCAAGTCCCATTAAATATAATGACATTGGCCTGTTACAGACTGTCAAAATAAAGCTGCTTCAGGTCTCTTTGGAGGTATGTTGTTTAAATGATGCCTGCATCCTAAGAATCCAGAAGCTGCACCAAAGCTGCACTCCAGTGCTTAGGAATGGAGTGTAGCTTTGGCGTGACCTCCGGACTCTTGGGACCCATGCATCATTTAAACAGCATACTTTCAAAGAGACCCGAAGCAGCTTTATTTTGGCAGTCTTTAACAGGCCATAGCAAAATGGTGTTCCTTATAAAAAAATAAAAAATCAAGGTTTGATATTTGAAATTTATACTTTTTTTTTAACATTTACAAACCATAGATGCTTGAATCCGTGTATAAAAAATCAGTGTATAAGAAGGGCCAACTGTACCAAGTGGTATAACTGAAGGCATTGACGAATAGTTACAGAGGATCCAAGATTGTGCAAATGGAAGTGAATTTTTTACACTTGGAGAATTCTGCTTACATGATCATGAACTAATACATCCATTTCAAATGGCCAAAAAAAGTACAGCTGCAAGCATACATATTTATGTAACTCAGCAATAGGATTCTGACCAGTATGTGTCAGCACATAAACAAATAAGGAAAAGATTGGAAGTGGGCTTTGGACTGAGGCATGGGCCTGAGTAAAATGTTCTATGACACCAACCCCAATGGCAGTCCTGAGTAAGAAACCTGCAGAAGATATCAGTCTATACAAAAAAATTTCTATCACTTAACGTCAGAACTTGGAAAAGTTTTTTTTTGGTGGGGGGGACTAAACCTCCCAGAATCTTCTTGGCTCTGGGGGAATTCTTAGAATCATAGTCACAACAACAACAATGTTACTACTTAAGAACATGCTTTTCTGGCTTCAACAATTTCAATAAATGCTGCACTCTTTTAAAAAAATCCTTCTGTAACTGACACCCTGACTTCAACATGTTGAAAACCAGGAAACTGACAGATGCATAGATTATGTGCTGAAAGGAAAAAAAAATGTTTATTTATAGTGGGTGACCCCATGCTTACAGCAAGTGATGTTTCTTCTGTGCACCTGTTTACCTTTAGTTATCAGTCTGGCACCTAATGTGAGGCAATCACGAGGAGGAGGGGATGCTTCAGTCTGTCCCTCTTCTTTCCATATGCTGAATAGAAGCAACTGGAATGTAAACAGGGATTTCTTTTATGTAGAGACGTCAATAGTCCATCTGGTTCTGCAAGTCCTGATAGGCTGCATATTTTCAATCCGTTTGCTCCACCTTTCCATGCAAGAGGCCCTATTTAAACATGGGGATCCTACATACTCGAATTATATACTCAGTTGTTCAGCTACATCCTCTCTCATACATAATGGAAAAGTGTCCTGTTTCTGAGACCCCTTTAAAAAAAGGGTGGAGGATTTGAAATGTTATATTTTAGAAGCAGCTTTTGAATGACTGTATGGAAGACAGTGCCCAAATGTTAATATAATGAAACTGTGCAATTGGGAAGATTAAGGGATTAAAAATATGCCTCTGTAGCAACTGCCTGCTGTTCTGGACTTGATCCATACATTATTCCCCTCCCACCCCATGGCTTAATGAATAAACTACCCACAGAATTAAAAGCATTTCAAGTGAATCTACTAAAAAACAAAATATAAAAAACCAGCAAAACAACCCTGTATTAAAAGTTCTAGCAGTCAGTTATTGAAAATCTGTTGAAACAAAGTTTTCACTTGGAGATGGAATGACAACGAGGGAGCCATCCTAGCTTCCATAAAGCAGGAGATTCAAAATCTGAAAGCAGCCAACAAGAGTGCAAATCTTCTAATCTAGAGGATTTCTTCCCTTTCTATGAAAGGAAGTAACATAGCATACTGTTTGAGCATGTGCATTGCTTTGTGAACATTTCCATCCAAATTTACGTGAAATGTTTTGCAGGCCATTGTAAAAAGAGTTAAAACTAATTTCAAGATAGAAGGTTTTAAGGAGGGAATTAAATGTACTGTGGTCCCTTCACATTCACTAGGGTTAGAGACTCAGAACCCCCATGCATGTGGAAAAATCACCAATAAAAACACTATTCTTTTTACCTGAGAGAACACCTCTCTAGGAATCTCCAGGTCTCCCAGTGCAGCTCTATAGTCAACATTTGCCAGAGGTTGATTAGAGAATCATGCTGGAGGACCTACAAATGCTTACAGAAGTGCTTACAGAACATCTCTAGGATGTTCTAGGTTCTCCAGCACAACACTATGGTGAACTTCTGGCAGAGTTGTGCTGGAGGACCTAGAGATTCCTAGAGAGAACATATTAATCAAAACTGCAAATAATCAAATCCACAAAAGTCAAAGCTGTAAATGTGGAGGGCCAACTGTACTGTACATTCTGCCTAAACCATTAATTGGATAGTTTTAAATAGAGGAGCAATAAAGATGCAAAAAAGTCAGGAGGCATCAACCTTAGTTGCATGGTCCATATCAATCAATTTTCTCTTTCCTCCTCCATTTCAGAGTGAGGGCAGTGGAAGGGCTCCATTTGCTTTCTGTGGCAACATCACAGCCAAATTTGATTTCAAAAATGCCCCTTGAATGTCTTGCACCACACAATGAAGCTGCTTTTCAGATTTCTTTTGTTTTCTATCTAAGGTGCCAAAGAAAAACAGATGGAGGAAACCATAGATCAACATAGGCATAAGAAAAAATTGTCACAGGTAAATTGTAATTCACCACAGCCTACAGAATACATCTTTTCCTTATAAAATTGAAGGTGGTCTAGTAGTAAGAGCACATGATTTCAATGCTAAACATCTTCAGTTCAGTTCTTGGCATCACCAGGTACAGATTGGATTGTTTACTGTTAGAAACCCTAGCAGGTGATGGCTATCATGTAGTCCCTGGAAGGGATTACTAGGGGTTGCAGGGTTTGTGGACCGCTCCTAGTGACACCCCAGTGGGATGGAACACAAAGAAGGACTGGCACGGACAGCAGAAAGAAGCCATGCCAGACCTTGAATGGATGCTCCTAAGGCTGCAGCCCCACCCCCATCAGCAGCAGTCTGGGCAGGCAGGCAGCCAGTGGGGGGGGGGGGCAAGGCAATTCACCCCCACACACTGAGTGATACCAGTCACAGCAATGCTACTGCTGGAGGGGCCACAAAAATGGCCCAAGGGACACATGGGGCCTGCACTTTTCCCACCACTGCTTTAGAGTTTACATTGTAGACAATACTGAGCTAATATAAGGGTGCTGTACAGTGCTGAATGAAAACGTTACTATGGGCCAAAGCAGACAGCCATGAAGGAGTGGCCTCTGGCTGCGATCAGGCCGGGACCGCATGATCTACTCCCAAAGCAAACCACCGCCACAATCTCAAGCAATGCCAGTCAGGAGTCGATCCAAACTGACTCCTCTTTGAGCCAGTTTTTAGGCCCAGGGTGTAGCTTCTGGACACTTTGGAAGCATGCATCATGTAAATGCAAACATCCTCAAAGCAACTGGAAGCCGCTTTATTTGGCCCGTGCGTTTTGGACCTAAGTCATTGTTTTCCAGATCAAGTACATCAATCAAACTACACAGAAGGTAAAATATTATTTTCTACCTTCTTTATTTAAAAATGGTTTTCAAATATACAGCAAGCAAAAAGTTAAACAAGGAATAGTAGACAGCATTAGGTACACAAAATCTTCCCAAAGGAATGTTTGCCATCCAAGGAGTAAACCGCTAACAAGTTCTATGTGAGTTTTCTTTGTGCTCAGTAATAGAAGGAATTTTCACAAAACCTTTAACAGTTCTGCAGGTAGTCTATACAGGAAAGAAACATTATTTGAAAATGCAATAAGGTATCTTTCCCCCCAATTCTTCTCCCAGTATGGGACCCGAGGCAGCTGACAGCACATATTAAAACAAGAGTATAGCACCTAATAAGTCTACAAAAGCTCAGCCTATGAATGTCTTTCTCTATGAAAATTGACTAAAATGTCTTTTAAATGCTCAAAGAAAGTATTTTAACCTCCAAACCATAACCTTTATTTGCAAATACTTCATCTAATGCAGTAGACTGAATCTATGAAAGTTTATGTAGCTTCATAACTTGTAGCTATAAAAGATACATCTTTCTGTTAGGCTCAAGAGTGTGACACAATCCCTTTGTATATTGGTACAGACTAATGTGGCTATGTCTTATAGCTAAACTTATAAATAATAAAAAATTAAAAAAGAAACCATCATATTAAAAATGGCAGTAAATCAAAAACAGTTTAAAAGCTTTTAAAACACAACAGCTATTGTGGAGTCGAAGACTTTCATGGCTGGCATCCATAGTTTTTTGTGGGGATTTTGGGCTATGTGGCCATATTCTAGAAGAGTTTTCTTCCTGGCATTTCTCCAGCATTTGAACTAATTGAAGTTTCCAGACTAGGTACAAGGGTAGCCTCATGTAGAGCACTTTGCAGAAATCTTTTTGTACTAATATTAATCATAAATCATAATTCCTGTATATCACTGAATGTAATGGCAATAGTTGTGACAATAACTATCAAAATTAAAATTATACTCTTAATTACAACATCATATACGCAAACTAAATGTAGTTACATTTACATAGTTTCATGTGGTTAAAGAGAAAATTTGGTTAAGTGAGATGTTTTTAAATAAAGATTTTAAAAAGTAAAATATTTTTTAAAAAACCAAGGCCTCTCTTTTCTCCACCCACTAAGCCTTGCCCCACTCACACCTTCTCTTCCACTGAGCTCCAGAGTTATAAAGGGACACAGGAGAATACCACAGGCCATTTCTGCCAAAAGGCAGACATTTGGAGAGTGGTGGTGTAACACACCCCTTAGGGTGGCACCTAGTGCGGCCTGCAATTCCCAAGCCCTCCTAGTTCAGGTCTAGCCAGCATAACCAGTCATGAATTGTGGGAATTCCTGTCCAGCAACATCTGTAGGGCCACTTGCCTACGCCCCATATATTAAGCAAATTTTTAAAAAGTGTGCTTGTTCATCTGGTTACTTTTGCTTGAAGGAAAAGCAGACATGTAGTGTGAGTCAGTATGGTGTAGTGTTCAAGCATTGAAATGTGATTTTGGAAACCAGGGTTGAATCCTGGCTTGGCCATGAAACCAACTGGGTGACTTTGGACAAGTCACACTCTCTAAGCCTCAAAGGATGACAATGGCAACCTCCCCGGAAGAAACCCTATGATAGGTTTGCCTTAGGGTCACCATAAGTTGGAAATGACTTGAAGGCACACAACAACAACAACAACAACAACAACAACAACAACAACAACAGATGTGGATCAGTGCCTTTAGAGATGGGATTTTAAGTAGGAAACTGGACCAGGTCCCTGAAATCAATATGACTGTATTGTCTTCATTGTAAAAGTGACCATCTTAAGCACCTGTGTTGAATGTAACATCATCCTGATCCATTAAATGCAGGTTAGTTTCCAAGCAAATGTGCATTTAAATAGGGCTGGTGCTGTAGAAAGAAGATTTCACAAAAGTGTTTTGTTTTGACACACGATCAGTTAAGTAAAGCAGTTGGCATTCTGTAATGAATTTTAATCTTCTTTGCGTCACACTCAGAATCCAAGCAGTCAAAACAAAATAAGTCAAAAATCGCTGCATACTATATCATTATGCTACAGTATATGTACTTGGCTGCAGCAAATTTATATCCTGCCAATCTAAGGAAAGAGAATTGAAGGCAGAATACTTTGAGTGAAGTTATGTTCAGAGGAATGTTAATGTTGCTCCAGATGATTATTCAATTTATGTTCTCAAAGCATTTAAAGCTGTTAGATGCCCAAATGCCTTAACCAAAATGAGGATTCAGTCTTTTTACATTTAGATCATCAGCCATTTTAGATATTCTTTGCCATACATATTCTCATACTAATACAAATCACCGGATCAACTTCTTAGAGATTTTTGAGAATTAACAGCATTGGGCTTCTTCTTAAAAAAAAAAAAAAAGAATAAAATGACAACCAAGAGGACTTAGAACAGTTCTGAAGCAGAACCAATATCTGATGAGTTGCAAGGAAAAACAGAACCCACCCATCCTAGACTGTTGTGGTTAATAGCCCCGTCAATATGCATGTTGTCTGAGTGCTAGAGGCCAGAACCCCATTTCATAGAGTTTACAATAAAAAGAAGCAAATAAAAAGAAAGAGAGACTATGTCCTTACAGTGCATCCTTGGTTTATGCGGGGGATCTGTTTTTGACCACCACCCCCCGCGTAAGCCAAAACATGTGTATGCTTGTGCACATGGTGGCGGCACGGTGGCATGCGACCCATTCATTTGAATGGCACGCTCCGGTGCGGCTCTCCACATGTTTGAGCGTATGACGTGGGCACACTGTATTTCAGTTATACACATGTGACAATAGGATGCTTTCAGATAATCATCTCCCTATTGTTAGGAAGGATCTAATTAGGAGAATTTCTGAATTTAGCCCAAATTGCTGAGAGGGAGGGTCCAAACAACACCCTCACGAGACTGTGTCCCGTGATGTCTATGAGAGGTCCACAAGAATCCTTTGAGAGACGACGCTGAGACGGACTGTTCTGATTAAGTCCAAATATTTATTAAAAAGGGGAAAACAGACACACAGAAAAGGGACACGCATACACGCAATTGTCAATGAAAGCAAAGGAGGGAAATTGGGAGAGAGTTGAGAGAGGCAAATCTACGGGAGATACTTCTTCCAAAGACTTCTCTGGGAACCAGATGTTTGTAGATGATGAGATGACATGGTCGTTGAAACGTGGGGAAAAATGGCCAAGGGAGCTAAAATTAGAGTTCAGTCTGACGTGAAGCCAGGCTGTATTCTGAATGTAGCACAGCGATGTGTGTTTAGACTGAGGCTTATATAGACAATTTGTAGCCCCTGGCTATGAACTTGATGGCTTAACTTCAGCCAAGACAAAGGGTATGAAGGCCTGGGCTTTTGTTAAACCAAGGTGAAGAATAGACTGAGCCAATGCACTTGGATCTGAACACAATCAAGGAAGGCAAACCAATGAATGGATGGCCATTGACTTAATCACTGGGCCATCCGGTGTGAGGCTGAAAACAAACAGCAAGTATTGTACTGGTTTTTGGAGAAGGTGGTTTCTCTTGTCAAGCAACTTCCAAACTTCCTGTGGGGAATTTTCCAGTCTTATCTATAGGGCTCCTACCCCCTCCTTTGCAAGCTGCCTACAAGACATCTCTACTTTGAAGAAATGGCGGTGCCCCTAGGAGGTCAGCATGGAGTCAAAGTGAGTTCCACACACATTCCAAAATTTAATGTAAATCAATATGCTCTAATACTATGCTACCAGAGCATAAAATATAGTGAAGCTCATCTGTTATTCCCCACTTGACTGGTTTGTTGTTGTTATTGTTGGTGGTGGTGGTGGTGGTGGGTTTTTTTTTTTTATGGTAAGATGAAAGTTCTTGGAAGAAGAGATGAGGAAAAAAAACAGGAAAGCTGCAAATTGAAGATGGTTACACACACACTTCCATAAATAAGGTAGGATAGAAACTAGGACTCCAGCTCTTACTGGCAAAGATCAATGATGTCATTAACCCTGTTTGCACTAGTTTGCTTGAATAGTGGCTAAAATTTGTTGGATTCGCTGAACTGCTTGGAGACAGTAAACAAAACAAACAAACAAAAAACCTAGTTAAATTCTTGTGAACTTGCAAAATGTTTTACAGCATAAGTGAATGAAAACAATATTAAATTGTTATAGATGTCAAGAGCGTGATTCATTGAAGGTTGTATGACTCACACGTAATTATTTGACAGTCATCAGTTGCAACAGACAACTCTACTTCAGCTCCCCCACCCTACTAAACTGGGAACCATACCCACACCCATACTGGAGATACAAAAGTGAGTGTGCACATGTGTGCACAGGGCCCCCTCAATAGTGTGAGGGGAGTTGGAAGGCACCAAGTTGTGTTTTGACCACTCTTCTACCACCACCCCTGGCTAAAGTCGGGGGGAACTGATGAAATGCTGACTTTTGAGAGATGAAGGAAGCCCTGCTGCTGTTGCTGGAAGTGGCATGCTTGCAGGCTGCAACTGAATCCTCCAAGAAAAGCTCCAGCTGCAGGCACCCTGCAGCCCCTGTGTTCTGCTTTTACACTGCAGCTACAGGAAGAGTGCCAGAACTTCAGAAGCCAAAGGAACAAGCGGTATCTGATAACAGACAGTTCAAGGTCAGAAGATTTAAATCCTAGCAAACCCATGTGTAGCAAGATAGCAGAGTGAAGAAAAAGTCCATGGTCGTAAATCATAGAGTCTGATCTCACAGTAGATGCAACCTGGGAGAGAAACCAAGTTTGTTTCAAGCAACTGAAAGGGGGGGGGGGAGAGCTCTTGACTTATAAAGTGTGCAGACTCAGCTGCACCCAACCTGCAGACCACATTTCAAGAGAGTGCCCACTGAGTTGTAACTTTGCCCGTGGGGGAGGGACTGGGTTTTTGCCAGATACCAAAGCCTTTACCATTCCGAGGACTTGGAGCTTTCAATCCTATGTCCTACTCCTATGGGGATTCAGATGGCTGTCAGACTGAACTGGAGGAGGGCACATTTGTGGTATGTCTGTTTTTTTTCCTGAAGCTGAACTCTCAAGGGGAGCATGATACCCCCATCTTCATCTTCCTTAACATGTACACATTGGGTAAGGGGGTTGATGATGATAAACAGAACCATTTCTCAGTTTATTTTGAATGACACCACTGGGTAAGACAACATGACCAACAATGGTCAGAGATGATAGGAGTTGTCATCTGGAGAAGGTGGTAAATCCTTGAATGTTTAATCCTAGAAGAATTTCAGTAATTTTCTCCTTGCTGCAGGAGAAAACAGATATTCCTGTACAGTTTTACCTTCATGTTAGAACATCTCTATCTTCACATATCCCAGTTATTCTGCATAGAAAAACATGTGTCTGTTCAGGAGAAAAAAGTTCCTGGTTAAGGAAGCTAGAAAATGGGAAGTTCGCACAGGAAACCTGTTTTTTGTTGTTGTTGCAGAAAACAAGGTTTGGTGCAACCCCACCCCCAATCCACGTGTTCTTCTATGCAGAATGATTCCTCCACAACACTTTGGCATGTTCAAATACTGTGAGAAAATTATATAAGATTCTCATTTTTTTATCTTCCCAACAAGATTTCCCAGCTATCAAAACCCACATTTTTTAAATCCTGAGAACACATAATGACAAGCACTCTTTCCATATCTAATCTGGAGTGCCCAATGATTTTTGTCCCTCCAGTAAGGCACAGGAACTAAGGAGATATGCCAAAGATTCACACTAAAGGTGGGTTTGGGGGAGGTATTTGAAGGAAATGATAGATGACATAAGGAAGCTAGTTCAGGGAAGCAGTTCCCTTCCAAGCATAGGAGGCAGCATGTGGGCAGTAGTTGTGGGAGTGAAGACGTGCATATGGACTAGAAAGAGCTGCCAAAATCCTGGGATACAGTCCTCTAGTAATTTACACATCTGCCAAAACAAGCAGCCCAGTGGCTTTCAACTAAATTTACTCTAGTCTTGTATGGTCTCCCAATAGGGGCAGGGTGCTATCAGTATGCTGATGACACCCAAATATATTTCTCCATGTCTCGGTCATCAGCGACAACGATAGATGGCATTTCTCCCCTCAATCAGTGTCTTGAGGCAGAAATGGACTGGATGAGGGAAAACAAGCTCAAACTGAATCCAGACAAAACAGAGGTACTTACAGTAGGGGCCCCCAAACCAGGTATCAGGTTGCAGCCTCCAATCCTGGAGGGGTTCATGCTCTCTTCAAAGGACTGTGTACGCAGTCTGGGGGTGCTTCTTGATCCGTCACTTCAGATGAGAAATCAGGTGAATGTGATGGTCAGGAGCGCCTGTTATCAGCTTCTGCTGATACGCCAGCTGCGCCCTTTCCTGGAACTGGGAGAACCTGAAACTATAGTACATGCACTGGTAACCTCAAGACTTCATTTTTGCAATGCACTCTACATGGGGCTACCCTTGTGTCTAGTCCAAAAACTGCAACTGGTACAGAGGCCTGTTACAGACAGCCAAAATAAATCTGCTTCAAGTCACAGTGGAGGTATGGTGTTTCAATGATGGGCTGGAGCGTGGCTTTGGTGCGACTTCTGGACTCTTAGGACGCATGCATCATTGAAACACCATACCTCCACTGTGACTCGAAGCAGCTTTATTTTGGCTGTCTGTAACAGGATAGAATATGGCAGCCAGGTTGATTACTGGAACATCAGGGAGTGACCACATAACACCAATACTAAAGTCACTCCACTGGCTGCCTATTAGTTTTCGGGCACAATACAAAGTGCTGGCTATCACCTTTAAAACCCTACATGGCTTGGGCCCAACTTAATTAAGGGATTGCCTACTTCCATATAATCTGCCCTGTCCCCTCAGGTCCTCTGGGAGGAATTTACTCTAGTCTATACAGACCAGATTGACTGTGACCTCCCAGAGGACATTCTCTGCAACTGCTCCCAGCCTGTGGAATGGCCTGCTGGATGAGATCCATCAAATTACCAACGTAGGCCCCATTCATACTGGGGTAAAAGACATGGAGGGAACTGGGATGATCCGGATGCTCCTCCCCCGAATCGCTCCGTTAGCAAGTGCCCACTACAAATTGAAATCGAATGCATTTTGACAGAAATCGAATGCATTCTGTAGATTGGCCGCTGCCAATCAAGCTATCGTCATGGTGACGTTTGCAGGGCATCGGGGGAAGTGTCCTCCCTTTTTAAAGAGCCAGGCACAGGGGTTTCAGCGGCTGAAGCAGGGAGAGAGATGCCTCTCTCTCTCTCTCTCTCTCTTTTTTAATAAACCTGTGGGCTTTGGGGTCAGATCTGCCCCTGTCCCAGGCAGAGGATGGGATTGCCATGCTTTTTTTTTTTAATCATTCACATATTTGCTCAAAAAAAATTGTTAAAAATGTAACATTGATTGTTTGCAACATTTGTAGCTTCTCCCTCTGCAGAAAGCAAGTGCAAGCCTGGCTCCATCTGCCTCTGGAATAGAAACCATGCGCATGTGCGCTCAAAAAAATGGTTAAAAATGAAACATACATTCTGGAATAGAAACCATGCGCAGGTGCGCTCAAAACAAATGGATAAAAATGAAATATACATTCTGGAATAGAAATTGTTTGCATTTGAAAAGGGGGGGGGTTGCCTGACATGAGCTCCGTGATTTTTTCCTCCTGCAAGGGAAGGAATGCCCAGCGGCAGAGGGCTTTGGGCAGGGGATGCAGGGAAAAGAGGCTCCTAAAGAATGCCTTCCCTTGCTCCCTTCTGCCCAGGACTCTTTCCTCCTCCCCCTCCCCTCCGATGAGGGGAGGAAATGCCTTGCCCTTTGCCCACCCTCTGACCTAAATCCCTCCCTCAATTTGCCTCGATCGTGATCGAGGCCAAAGTTCTCATTCCCAGGACCCGGGGTTTTTAAAAAGAAACGGTATTTGCGCTGATTTCAAAAGACCCGCGCTAGGGGCCATTTACCACGGAACGGGTGTGCAAGCCCCGGATTCGCTTGTGTGAGATTCGGGGTGAGTAGGAACTTCACGTGATTGAATCGGTTTCAAAACCGATTTTTTTTGTAATGTGAATGGGCCCCTAGACAGCTTCAAGAAAGCTGTCAAGATGTATTTCTTCCGGCAGGCCTTCCTGGAATAAACTACTCGGCCATGTAATGACTCCTCCACATAATGACTCTGCCCACCATTATTGTTTTAATTGTTTTATGTATTATGTAGATAATTTTAATCCTAAATTGTTTAATTATTTTAAAGGGGGATACTTTGTACATAGTTCTGTATCATTTTTAATACTGTAAGCCGCTTTGATTGTTTTAACAAAAAGCGGGGTACAAATAAAAGTTTTATTTATTATTATTATTTATAGGATTTTGTGATTGTTGTACTCTTATCAGTCTAGGACATGTTAAAGGAAAGATGTTGATTGGCTCACACCTCTTCATCCATCATGATCTTGCACTGTAAGAGTTCTCATTAGAGATAGAGGTGTGTATGTGTGTCTTCTAGTTGCCTGTCGACTTATGGTAACACTATGAATTTTTTAGGGTTTTCTTAGGCAAGGAAAACTCAGAGGTGATTTTAGCCGGTTCCTTCCTCTGAAATATAGCCTACAATACCTGGTATTCATGGGTG
This sequence comes from Sceloporus undulatus, assembly GCF_019175285.1. Taxonomy (NCBI): domain Eukaryota; kingdom Metazoa; phylum Chordata; class Lepidosauria; order Squamata; family Phrynosomatidae; genus Sceloporus; species Sceloporus undulatus. Next base: position 225,180,409 of record NC_056525.1, read on the forward strand.
GTTTCCTATCCAAATAGTAACCAGGGCTGACCCTTCTTAGCTTCCAAGATCACACAGCATCTGGTGCTGTTAGGATATTTAGGCCCCTTACAGGTACTAGTACTTGTATTAATTTCAAATGTTTTCTAAACTTAACTGCAGAAGGTTACATGTGAGCAGAGACACATACTTCTAGAACAATTGGAAAGGATCAGCAAAATGTTGCAATTTGCCATCTGATCTTTGAATTTTCTGTGTCATGCTTGTTTTAATACACCTAAAATAAAATTTCCTACTATATAGATTTTGCTAACTGTATGTTCCTGAGCAGATTATGTAGAAGTGCATATATTTATTCCAGTTTGTCTACACAAGCTAGCATGCATCCAAGTTACTGTAGATTATAATGACATAATTTAGGTGTGTACACAGGTCCCAGGATCCAAATCAGAAACTGATTTGATGATTGTGAATTTTTCAGGTTTTCCTCCAGAGTGAACCAGACATGTCTCAACCCAGTCTCAAGTCTAGATCATGATCACTGCTCCTCCCATTCACTTCTACTGGGAAATCTAAAATGGCTATTACTTTGCCTTCTCTGCCACACATATAAATGAATTTTGATGTGATGGTAGACCTCTGAAAAGAGGATTTCACAAATGGCATGCAGTTTTATGCACACATAGTAAAAAGCTTTCTTTCTCTCTGATTTATATTTATTGGCTGTAGCTAAAATCTGCAAGTGTTCCTAGTGTTTTGATTGCTTTCAGTGACTCTGGGTGTTAAACGTTACCTCTAGATAGAATTTCATGCTGATGAATGTCCCCAAATAAACTGGGGTTATGCAGCAATACCAATAATTTTGTTCAGATACAGACAATGAATGGCCAAATTGCCTCTTTTTCTCCTGAACCTTTTAATGACAAGACAACTGAGGATAAACTTGCATAAGTCCAACTGCTGCAGAAATAACCAGGACAATGATTGTTTGGTGCCACCAGCTAATTCTGGGTCCTAAAACCTAAATCTTAGGTATAATCTATGTGTTTGTTGCTGCTGCTGTTGTTTTGTATTCTGTTCACCATTATAATGTCTTAATTCACCTTTTCTTTGAAAGCTTTTAGGCCAGAACTTTCAAATTATGCAACAATCCATTCTTTCACAAAATGATTTATTTTTATCTGTGCCTGAATTTTGTTCTGTTTATCTCTTCTGGCTTCTGGGTTCTGTCCACATATGTCTTTGGTGGTTAAATTAATGTGTAAGCCTAGGCTTTCTTTGAATTGTTTGCTTTAGCTGAGTCACTTCCTGGTGAATCTTCTTTGTTCCAGATTGGGGGCAAGAATTGGAAGAAAAGACAGTACAGTACCAAGATTTGATCATCAACTTGCTCGCCCTTTCCCCTTCCCATAGCATGGAAACTAAGCCCATAACTTGTTTTTTTTTTCTTTGAAAGCTTACATATTTCTACAGGACTCTAGCTGGTAGCATATTGTTTAGCCAAAGTAGTAAGATCACTCTCTTTATTCTGAAACTTTCCATTTTAATGTTATGATTTAAGAAAAAAAGTCATTAGACCACATCTGGTGCTGGAAGATATTTATACAATGTGACCACATGATCATTACTAGTTAGCATTAAAGTGTTTCGAATCAGCGTAGTTTAAAAATAATTTCTCCCATTATTTGAAAAGTTGCTTTAATTAAGAGATAGCTGAGCTCCCTAAATTCAACTTGCTGGAGTCCAGGTCCTCAGGGAAAACTACTGTATCTACTTTGTAATATGTAAATGAAGGGTGCTTGTTAAAGGAGAAGAAGAATCTCAAGCATCGATTTATGTTATTGAAGAATTGTAATTTTAATAATTGAAGATAACTTACACTGCAAAATGAGGGCAAGGGGTAATGCACTCCTGGATCCACCCCAGAAGATTCAAAATAAATAAAAGCAAATCAGTTTTAGAAGAAAGGAGGTACAGTGGATACATTATGGATACACAGATTTGGCCTTTTGTGAATAAACCCAAAGTTGTGCTAGGATTACATTAGTTTAACAAATCTAGGGGGCTTTGGGATGGGGGAAAGCTGCAGTTCTGCTGGCTGTTGTATCCCAGAAGACCTTTCATCGCATAGAAACATGGAAAGCTCTTTTAGACAAGGTCAGACTGTTTGAGCCGCTGAAGTCAGAGTTGTCTACTCTGACTTGACAACTGCATTACAGGATCTGAGCCAGACTGTCTTTCCCATCACCTGCTATGTGATCCTTTTTAGCTAGAAATACCAAGGAATGGATCTGGGACTTTCTGAGTACAATATACCAGTAGGTGCTCTACCATTAAGCTATAGCCCTTGCACTTAATAAACTTACATGTGCTCTGGTCTTTTGACTATATGCCTCACTCCTTCTTCAATCTTTTCCTTCCTTCCTAATATAATATGATTAGCCTACAAAGTTTTCATTGTTTGCTATTATGTCCAAACCAAGAATATATAGTTTTGAAACATTTTGGGACTTTAAACCAGCTTCAAACCATGGTTTACTTAGACCGAGTAACAATGGCGCCTTCCAGACGGCCCTATTGGGTGCCGTCGTTACGTACGAGGGGCGGTGCTACCTGATGCGCCTTGCACATAACGAGGGTGTCAAAATGGTGGCACCCTATACAGATGGGCGCTGCCATTTTGACGTGATGGACGCCTAGCGTCCGCACATCTCGGCACCCTTGTCACGCCACAAGGGCACCATTGGCACCTTGCGATGTCACAATGGCACCGCAAGAAAAACCCGCTTTTTGCAGGTTCTTCTTGCTGCATGAGGGAACCGCGTGGTTTGTCCACTGTGGTTCCCTCATGCAGCAAACACGGGTGCCGGCAGACCGCCCTTTTGGGTGGTCTGTAAAGTGCCAATAATTTCCTGCTTTGGCTGTTAATGAACAATTATAGTTAATTGATTTTTTTCTGTGTTAATCATAGCATGTCCAGAAGGGAAGGGAAGAAGCAGTACAAAGATGGACCAGATAGAATGTGCATATCTCGGTTTGTTAATCCAGTGGAGCCAACCCATGCCATCATCTGACATAAGAAATAAAAATAATGGCTTGTATTCTGTATTAGCTTCTTATTCAAGTGTATTTAACCCTTCTGGCCTGACCATGCCCTCCTCCCCCCAAAAATGAACCTCCTTCTCATGCAGCAGATGTCCAGCAAAGTAGGTGGGGCATTCATGATCATGGCAATAATATTGTGACTAAGTAGCAATTGTGAATATGAAACAGTTCTGGATGACTAAATTTAGGCCTCATTCACACTATGAAATAATCCGGTGTGGAACCGGGGTTATTTCAGAGGTGTTCATTCTTTCTCCGACTGCACTTGCAGCACTTGGGGGGGGGGGGGACACCCAAAAACACATTTGGCCCAGTGCATTTTGCACCAGAACCCTTAGCAGTTCTTTTTTAAAGAACCACAAAGATCCAAATCTCCAATAGTGTGAATAAGCTTTCAGATCGATTCGGATCATGCCTCCACCGTTCTGGCATTGGAGGTGCATCCATTTTGATCCAGAATGGTGGTGAATGTGAACACCAACCAGATTTAAATGCCAGGGAGAAATTCACTTTACTAAAATGTAGTGGGAATGATGAATCTATTTTGAATCATTTCACAGATGTGAATCTCTCCGTGCATTTAACGTAAGTGTGAATGAGCCCTTAGGTAAGTTTTCCTTTTCACAATTGGTACTTAGCCACAACTCTGACACTGTTAACACAGCCGTAACTCCCACCCCACTTTACTGGACATCATTTCCATGAGGAGAAGAGAGTCTGTTCTGCCAACAGTCAGAGCGTAGATGAATGTTGTATGCATCAGTTTTGGTGGTCCATGAGAGGTTGGTTAGGTAAGGATACTTACTGTTTACACTCATGTATATGCTATAGAATTTTTAATTTAAAAAATGGATCCAAAAACCTGGCTTCACTTATCCACAGGTCAATGTATGTACTGTACTTTAACTCTCATCCAAAAAGAAACCATCCCTCTCTGAGTTGCATGGCAAAAAATGAGCGCTTATTTCATCCTTGGAGAACCAAAAAGAAGCACCAAACCCCCTCTACTCTGTGTTCCCCCTGATGTCACTTCTGGAATTTTGAATGCCTGGGTGGGAAATTGTTGGTGGCAACTCTTTGGCACTTCCCCTTAAAGTAGCACTGAGAAGGCTTCAGTGCTGCTTTTGGGTTCTCCTAGGATGTATTAAGTCTCACCTTTCACTACTCTACTCACACAAGAGGATGGTTTCTGTTTGGCTAAGAGTTAACACTGTACCTTAACTCTTGCCTTTGCATCCTTTTTGACATGTGTGTATTTTTTTTAGCCCTACCCAAACTTGGTTACCTCCCCCATACATTGGACAGCCACCATTTTCCATAGTTCATTCCTCATCCATAAAGCCTTGAGAGCAGTGATTCCCAAACTTTGGCCCACCAGATGTTTTGGATTTCAGCTCTCAGAATTCCTGACAGTTGATCAAGCTGGCTGGGGCTTCTGGAAGTTGAAGTCCAAAACATTTTAAGAACTAAGTGTTTGAGAACCACTGCTTTAGAGGGAGCATAAACAGTTATGCCTTCCAGAATTTTATACATTCTTTAGCATTGGTTTCTTTTGCTTCATCCTTTATATCTTCTGTTGGTCCCCAAATTTTGGTCACCAAATCGCCCTTGATTTAACACATGAGGTCAGCTTATACATGAGCATATATGGTAACTATAAATATAGTTAAGTATATTTATAGTTAAGTATACTTAGGTACACTTATAGTTAAGTACACCTAAGTACACGTATAGTTAAGTATACCTAAGTATACTTATAATTAAGTATACTTAAGTATACTTACAGTTAAGTATAGTTAATGAAATAGCTGATGTAGGTCAATTTCTTAATTGGTTATAAAAGTTAGATTCTTTTATCAGTTAATTTTAGTGTGTGTGTGTGTGTGTGTGTATATATATATGTATGTATGTGTGTAAAGCAACACTCTTTGTTCTAATAACTGCTAATACTAAAAGCTACATTTGTAAGAGAGAGTGGTACATACCATAATAAAAATAGGCTAGACTGGTTGCACCTTGTTTCAAATTGTATTAGATAAATTGCTATGGCAATGCAAAAGTGATTGATGAGATGTTCATGGCTTTCTTTGCAGCTTGTTTGTATGGTAGAGCTATACACTGTATATGTCTGTTATTTGGCCTAAAATTGATGGTATCCTGCGTTTCCAAAAGAGAACACAGGATTTTACTCTGTCTAGAAAGGTGTTTTTTTTTTCTTGGTTGTGTGTTTCATTACTCAGCACAGATCTAATTTTCTTGTTCTTCCAACAAGTAATGCTTCTGTTTTACTTATAGTGTGTCCCAGGTTCATGTGTGTGTGTGACATTGTCCATGCACAGGGAGAAATCTGGTTGCTTGTCTCACAGACTCTAAGTAAAAAATGTAGGAGCTCATCTATCTGTACATTTGCACAGATCTACACACTGATAAGGGGAAACACCTACTACTGCAATGCTTCCCCATACCTGCTGGGCATTTATTGAGTTCTCAGATAAGGTGTGATAAGGGCTGTGATGGTGGTCTTCCATAGCTATAACTATCTGTATTGTTTTCTTATTGGGGAATAACAGAGCATGGCACTTTAATCAGTGACACATGAAATCCATGATGGTTTATGTCACAACACAATTTTCTTTTTTTTCCTGGTGTGACAAAGATCATTGTGGGTTTTGCTGTAGCAGATGAATATGGAAGGTAGAATGAAGATGAAAAAGGGGGATGTTTCTGAATTTCTTGAAAATATTGTTTCCTGCTAATCTAAGAACCAAGCTCTGTATTGTCACAACTGCTTCGTGTCTCTCTCTGTGTGTATTTGAGCATAAAACCCTTATTGAAAAATAGGAAACAAATGGGATTCACAATAAAAATGTCAAAGTATATTTTTTTCCTTCTCTAGGGTTTGGTCAGTTGTTCTTTCCAAGGAGTATGCTTTCTGAGGCATATGGGGAGATATTTTATTTCCTTGATTTTTTAATTTGAGGGGAGGTACTCTTGATATTGGAGTTCTATTTAGCATGCTAATATCTTCTTTTTGTTTGTCATCTATCTCATTCCGGCTTCATCTCTTTGGCTGTCACCACCTGTGTTTGCTGTTGGAAGGATTGATTGGTTCCAGGATACAGAACAGTTGTAAGAGCCACTAAATGCCACCATACATTTCCAAAGGAGGAGGGAGGCTGATGAATAGGCCTGCCATGACTTTGCAGCTCTTACCATCCCCAATTTAGATTATATTCTTCCAGTGGCATATGGCTTGCAATTATACCTACTCACCTGCTGCAAGGGACTGTTATTCTTTCCCTGATCTCCTTTTGCAACACAGTCATGCAGAACAGTAAGGTTTCAGATGACCTTTTTCAGAAGCATAATTAGTTGGGTCATCTTCAGACAAATTATGTTAATTAAACTTTGTTCTCTGTAGCAACCTAGCTGTTGAGAGGGGTGGGTATGCTCTAATGCACACTACAGATTTCAGTGTCCCACCATGAGATCTTTCCTTGGATGAACAAGATACCATGCAGTTTTAAGGAATGTATTCCTTACTCTAGTTGTGCAACCTGATTTCTGCTTCATTTTGGAACAACTGGAATGATGAAAACACACACCATGATGAAGCAGAATTCTATCTAACATGTTATGTGGGAACAGAATTTTTAAATCTCTTTCCATACAGAAGAATTCATGTCTGTCCATGTGATAAAGCTTCCCTTGTTGCTATAATTCCTTGTTTACGGAGCACAATGTCCTGGCAAATAGCAGAGATGACAATCTCAAATCTGAAAAGCTTTCATCAGTTCAGATAGCTGTACTGAGCAATCTTAAAAATAGCACTAGTATGGTGAGGAATTATAATTCCTCAGTTTGAATTTAAATCCTCTTTATCCTTTAAACCAGAGGTGGGAATTATGTGGCCCTGCAGATGTTGTTGAACTGCAACTCCCAGCAGGCACAGCATAAGTAGTGTTAAAGAATGCTGGGAGTTTCAATTTAACAACATCTGGAGGGCCACACTATGTCTTAAATAGAACCCTGAAAGAAGATTAAGAGACAATGGCCTGTTACAGACTGCTAAAATAAAACTGCTTCGAGTCTCTTTGGAGGTATGCTGTTTAAATGATGCATGGGTCCTAAGAATCCGGAAGCTGCACCAAAGCTGCACTCCAGTGCTTAGGAATGGAGTGTGGCTTTAGCGTGACCTCCGGACTCTGAGCACCCATGCATCATTTAAATAGCATACCTCCAAAGAGACCTGAAGCAGCTTTATTTTGGCAGTCTGTAACAGGCCAATGAAAGGGTAGGAATAGAAAGTTTTTGGTGGGAACACACACAAACAGAACAGAGAAAGAAAGAAAGGGAGGGAGGGAGGAAAAAAAGGAAAGGAAAGGAAACAAACAATAATGTGTGCCATATCTTATGAGTTCTTTCTTTTGTTTTGATATACTGTAGGCTTCCAGGTTAAAGTTGTAGTTTCTACAGTTTTCATGTGCCAAACTGCAGATCTTTGTACATGACATAATCTCTCTTAACCTTAAACCTAAAATCCAGACTTCTGCCCTAGAAATGAGTTCCATACTTCATGGATATCCTAAATCCTGTTTCTGTGGCTTCCATCACCTGGACATATTAAAATTTACATACCTATTTAATCACTTTGGTCTAGTCTACATAGACTGCGAATGGCAGATGGACAATTCTACTTTCCATTGAAAGTGGATTGGAGTAGATGGCCTTTCAGTACTTTCCTCCCAGTGGAAGATTTATTTCTTCAGTTTTGCAGGATATATTGGCATTGTTCTTGTCTAAGAATTGTCCCATTTTTCAAAAATTTGGGTTTGTTTTGTTTAATGTAATCTGCCACTTTTTAAACTGGCAGTTTGCCTACATACCAATAAAATTTTACGTGTCTTTTTTTAATGACCAGAATGGGGAAAAGATTAACTTCTTAGACAAGTTTGTAGGTTATTAAAAGAATCCATAAAGATACTGTGCATTATTTTATTATCTTTATTGGGAAATATCTATTATTATATTACAGTGCAGTTTTAAAAAATAAATTACTACTACACAAATGGCATTTAGTAAAGTATTAAAATGAGTTCAGAATTTGTGTCCTGGTGTTCCTCCAATTGCATCTTTTAACTATTGGATTAAATCTTCTTTTAAATATAAATGTTCCATTGTTACTTAACCAGAATCATTACATTTTGTCCAGGCCATAATAATGAAAGACCCGGATTTCATTAGAAGCAAATTATGCATACTTTACTCTGAAAGCCACCTTGCACATGAATCCAACTCTTGATTTACACAACTTGGTTTTGTGTATTTTCAGATGTCTCTCCAGGGTTTCAGGCATTCCCTCTTCATTTCTACTTGGACATGTCAGGGATTGAAACTGGGACCCTTAAAATAGAGGATGGGACAGACTTCAGGTGTACGGGATCTTTATTTTTAATTGAACTCTCCAGATCCACAAACTGGAGTTAGGTGCACAAGACAGAAACGAAAAAAATTACTGTTCTGCACCCAATAATTAATTTTGATAGCAAAACTGAATTGAATTAATACTCCTTCCACCAAATAATAATAATAATAATAATAATAATAATAATAATAATAATACTGGTAAGCCTGGGCATCACTTTCATTTTATTTAAGACCATCACAGGACGTTCTTAAATCATAAGTACTTCATTCAAAAACATCACAGGATAAGGTAGAGGTGGGAAACATGGTGTTGTTACTATTCTTAATCAAGTGAGAGTCAGAAACCCTTTCCATTCTATTTCATATCATCCAGAGGAACATGATTGAATCCCAGTCTACCTTCTGCCCATTGCCCACATTAAAGCTACTTTGACAGTAGTTCAAAGAATTTATACTGGAGAAGGAGCCAGAGTAGGACAACCTTTTTCCTACTCACAGATTCCACAATATAATTTAGCTCCCTAGGGCAGGTTACACACGGCTAAAAAGTACGTGCTTGGCACGTACTAGGGTTAGGAAGGGGCGTCCTTTCGGGATGCTCCTAACCCTAGTATGTGCCGAGCACGTACAAAATGGTGGCGCCCATTCTAAATGGGCACCACCATTTTGATGTAGAAGATGCTTAACGTGGACGTGGCACGGAAATGGCTTTTTGCGGGTTCTTTTTGCTGCGCCGGGGAACCGTGCGGTTTGTCCACTGCGATTTCCTGGCGCAGCAAACACGGGCGCCCGCAGAGCGCCCTTTTAGGACACTCTGTAAAGTGCTTAGGAATGCCTGCCCCCCACTCTTAGGAGGGAGGGACTTTCTGTTCTTGGGCTAGTCTACAGGCAAAAGTGTATCATGTATATTGCTGTAGGTTTTCACAAATTTGTATTAATTCTTAATTGTCTGCACTTACCTGTGCAAATGTGCATCTATTTGGCCTCCCTCTGCTCAAAAATGCACAGCCGTGTGCATCCGTGTGAAACGAAAGACAGCTACATGTTAGATAATGCACCTTTCAAATAGCCTGAATTCCTCCAAATTGTGTGTGGCCAGATCACAATCTGCTTGATTCTAATAATGAGTATTTTAATTGTGTAGACCCTTGCAAAGGATTAAATGTTCTGTGCTACTGTAGAGAGAACACAGAATGTGGGGAACAGCCAATGAGAGTTAAGCTAGAAAAGGTGGGAGCTGCTCCCAGGAGTGAGTATTAATAGAGGAATAGAGCGACCCGTGTTTGGAGTTAGTTATGAAAGTTTTATTTTACCTTAGGGGTTTAGCAGCCAAGAGGGAGTCTGCTATAAGGTGTAGTTAGAAGGGAGAGATGCTGATTGTACTTTGAAGGGTTAAGAGCCGCTGCTATGAAGGACAGTTGGAAAGGGTTTTTAGGTACCCAAGATAGGGACGAGGAAAGTTCTTAAAGTGTTATAATATGCTGCGGGAGATATAATGCTTGTTGACTAATGAAGTCACAGATAACCAAAAGGGTTAAAAGACACAGAAGATAGATAAAGGTTCTTTGAGAACTTAGATGGTAAAGGAACATTTATAAGGCTAGAAAGAAACAATTACAAAGACGAGCAAAAAAAACTATTAAACAGTGTAACTACTAAAGTGTTTATACGTCATATCCGTTTTGAATGCCATCCACTGAGAAAGATACTGTATTCTCTCTGATTTGTAAATAAAGTCCTTTTGCTTGTTCAACAAGCAGTTGTTTGAACTGCTTAAAGAAACATATTCAAAACACTACCAAGAAAGAGAAAAGAATTTTATTAGTTGGGACACATCAGAGAGTGGTGTGTATTTATCAATTAAAAATTGGTGTCAAGCTGCCAGGATTTTAATAACCCAGAGGGCTGGCATCTGAAGAGAGTTATAGTGTGGGAGACACTAGGGGAGAGATCCGAGTTTGAGTGTTGTATCACAAATTAGGTGGGAAGCTGGTGGGATAGTTGCCATCTTGTCACATATTGGTGGCAGCAGTGGGATCAAAAAGACCCATTGGGCTGCCATCCAATTAAAGTAGTTGGGTGGATGAATTTTACAGTCACAGCTACCTTTCTTGCTTATCTGCTCTAAAAGCCCCTCTTGGTGTGTCATTGTTGATTTTTAGAAAGATGCCAGTGTACCATTTTACAGATCAGCATGTTATGTGTAATTAATGGATACTCTTCCCTTTCACTGGTGTGTTTTCTTCAGATTATGTGCATTACCTGTTTGCTATTCCCTGTAGGATCAGTAACATACTGTGAGAATAATTTTGAGTAGAACTGCCTCTCAATTCCCTCTTCATTTTCCTTTCCATAGGAGATTTTTTGTTGCAGACTTGTATTGCTAGTCCTGTTAAACAGTCACTTTACAGTAAGGTTGGAGTTTGAATTCAGTAGTCCATGCTCAACAGATACCATAAGGAGCATGTTATTATCTTCCTCTTGTGGCCCCTGTTCAATGGGCTAGTGGGCATGGTTGTCAAAAGGATGAATTAAAAGTAATGTTTGACTGAAAATGAAGCCTAAAGAATATGACAGCACTGATATGGTAGATTAGATCCAGACTATTTGAAAGACTATATCTCCCTAAAGAAACCAGTGGCATCACTGCCTATAGTGACACCTAGTATGGAGGTTGCTGGTAGAGGAAGCCCCTTCTCTTTCCGCTAATTTGCTCAGATGTATCCTCTTCCCTGGCTGACTGCCTGGTTTCCCCCTCTCCTTGCCTCCCCTTTACAGCCACTGTGGGCAGCAAACCAAGTGAGGCAGCAGAAAGGAACAGAAAGGGTCAACGCCACTGCTCCTTCTCCTCCATCACTAGGCATCCTCCCCAGGGAGAAAACCCTATGATGGAGCAGCTGCAAAGGGCATGTGTTCACCGCATCTACTGCTCTGTCACTGTGTTTCCTCTCCAGGGAGAAAGCTCCATGATGAAGCAGCCAGGAAGGGTGTGTGCTCATTCCTCCTGCACCAAAGGGGTGGGGAGGCCAATTCAGGTGTCATCCCTCCTTTGGGGTGTCATCTGGTGCAGTCCACACTCCCTCCAGTGACACCACAGGGGGAAAAAACCTCCCAGAATTTTCAGATTCTACAGAGAGGGATTTCTCTCAGTTCTACCACTGTCATAGGTTCACTTGGCGAGGATATGAGAGAGAGTAGTTCCTGCTCTCACCCCCTGGAATCCCCTTCTTCAGGAAGCTGGGCTGCCCCCTCTTTGCAATCCTTTCCCCAGCAGGCATGCACCTTTCTGTTTAAGTAGGCCTTTAAGGTATAATTGCTCACAGGGAGGTTTCTTATGGTGGGCCCTTTATTTTTTAACATTTGCATGCCTTTTAAAGGATTTTTCTATTGTTTTAATGTGGTGGTTTTTATTTGTTTTTAATTTTTTATGGTTAGGTTTTAACTGATACTTTTTGTGAGCCACCTTGGTTCCCACTCTGGGGGTTTGTAAAGTAAATTTTAAAAAAATTATGCATTTAAGAAAGTATTATAATGCCATTATATCTCTCTCTCTGGCCTTGCTTCGCGAACGAAGATTCAGGAAGGACTCATCCACGCTTTGTACAAGCGCGTTGGTGACTAAAAAGGCCAATCCGGGACAAACAGGTCCAGCTGCAGAAAGCACAGCGGAAAGACTCCTTGGGTGATGTTTCCAGGTTGTGGTTCTTTCTGTGTTGTCGTTTCTCTTTGAGACTTGTTCGCCATGAGCTTTCAAAAAAGGCTGCAGCGTCATGGATAGTACATCTCCATGCCTCCCGATGTGAGGCCAGGGAGGACCATTGTTGGTGATCTGTCTGGCCAAGCGTGAGATGTTGTTTCAGGGAGTCCTTGTATCTCTTCTTTGCGCCCCTCTTACGCTGACTCGTGGCGAGTTCACTGTAGAATACTATGTTTAGGAGGCGATGGTCCTCCATCCTAGAAACATGTCCTGCCCAGTGCAGCTGCGTCCTCAATAGCATGGCCTCAATGCCGGTGATCCCTGCTTGCTCAAGGACAGCAACATTTGTCACATAGTCAGTCCAGTGTATATTTAGAATTGTGCATAAACAGCGCTGATGAAAGCGTTCAAGGAGTTGTAGGTGTTGGCGATAGGTGATCCGTGTTTCAGACCCATAGAGGAGAATAAACAGTACAATGGCTCTATACATACTGATTTTTGTCCTTCGCCTCAAGTGTTTGTTACTCGAGACTCTTTTGTGAAGCCTTCCGAATGCACTATATGCCTTTGCTAGTCTGTGATTGATCTCTTTATCAATCTTGGCGTCTGAGGAGATGATGCTTCCCAGGTAGGTGAACTGCTGGACGGACTTAAGCACAGATGTGCCTACAGTGATGTGGGGATGGTAGTGTTCTTCCTGTGGTGCTGGCTGGTAGAGAACTTCCGTTTTCTTCAGACTGACTTCCAGTCCAAAGAGCTCTGCAACTGTTGCAAAACAAGATGTTAGGTGCTGCAGAGCTGCTTCTGTATGGACAACGAGGGCAGCATCGTCAGCAAAAAGCAGCTCACGTACTAGATAGTTAGAGTCTTAGTGCGGGCCCTCAGGCGGCTTAAGTTAAACAGGCTACCATCAGTACGATAGCGTATATAAATGCCGTTTTCTTCTTTGAGATCTGCCGTAGCCCTTTGGAGCATCATGCTGAAGAAGATTGTAAATAGAGTTGGAGCGAGAACACAACCTTGTTTCACACCATTAGTTATTAGAAAGGGCTCTGAGAGAGCATCGCCATATCTGACTTGGCCTTGCTGGCCTTCATGTAGCAGGATGATCATTTTGAGGAATTGGGGGGGGGGCATCCTAGTCGTTCCAGGATCTGCCACAGACCTTTTCTATTCACAGTGTCGAAGGCTTTGGTGAGGTCGACAAATGTTACATTGAGTCTACATTCTGCTCTCTACATTTCTCTTGCAGTTGTCAAAGGGCAAATACTATGTCTGTAGTGCTCCTATTAGCTCTAAAGCCGCATTGGCTTTCAGGAAGAAGTTCTTCTGCAATAGCAGGGACTAATCTGTTCAGCAGTATCCTTGCAAGGATTTTTCCAGCAATGGAGAGCAGTGTTATACCTCGATAGTTTGAGCAATCCGATTTTGCTCCTTTTTTCTTGTACAGTGTGATAGAATCATAGAATCATAGAGTTGGAAGAGACCACAAGGGCCATCCAGTCCAACCTCCTGCCATGCAGGAAATCCAAATCAAAGCATCCCCGACAGATGGCCATCCAGCCTCCGTTTGAAGACCTCCAAGGAGGGAGACTCCACTACACTCCGAGGAAGTGTGTTCCACTGTCGATGACTGCATCTCGGAGATCTCATGGCAGTTTGCCTTTTTCCCAGCAACTCACAAGGAGCTCGTGGAGTTTAGCATGGAGTACATGACCTCCATGTTTCCAAGCTTCAGGTGGAATGCCATCAATCCCAGCAGCCTTGCCATTTTTCATCTGCTATATGGCCTTAACGGTTTCTTCCAAAGTGGGAGCTATGTCCAATTTCTTCTTCATTGGTTGTTGTGTCATATGTTGAATAGCTGAGTCTTGGACTACTCGGTTGGCACTAAAGAGGAAATGTTCAGCCCATTGGTTCAGAATAGAAGCTTTATCTGTGATTAATGTTTGACCATCTGTACTGTATAGGGAGCTTTGGATCTGATATGTAGGTCCAACACTGCTTTAAGAGCTTCATGAAATCCTCTGGAATCACCCAGATCTGCACAACGTTGTGTCTTTTCTGCTAAGTTGATCCACCACTTGTTCTGGATGTCTCGGAGTTTTTGTTGGAGTTGACTACATGCGAGGCGAAAGGCTGCTTTTTTTACATGGCAGGATGGCTGGGCGAGGTGTGCCTGGTGAGCAGTTCTCTTCTTTGCCAACAGCTCCTGGATCTCTTGGTTGTTTTCATCAAACCAGTCTTGATTTTTCTTAAGGGAGAATCTTAAGGATTCTTCCACAGACTGCAGGATGTTGTTTTTGATATGTTGCCAAAGCACTGTAGGAGAAGAGTCTACAGGATGGTCTTCAAGTTTTGTTTGCAAATTTGCCTGGAAGTTGTCTCTTACGGCAGCTTGTTGAAGCTAGTCTCCTCTTTAGGATGCCACCCCTCTTAGGTTTGAACTGAAAATGAAGATTTAGTTTGCATCTTACGAGGCGATGATCTGTCTGAGATTCTGCACTGGGCATCACTCGGGTATGACAGACATCACGAATATTTCTCTGGCGCACTAGGATATAGTCAATGAAGTGCCAGTGTTTGGATCGGGGATGCATCCAGGTTGTCTTCAAGCTATCTTTCTGCTGAAAGATGGTGTTTGTAATAGTCAGCTGCTGTTCTGCACAAAACTCTAGCAGGAGGCGTCCGTTATCATTACAGTTTCCAACACCATGCTTGCCTAAAACACCTTTCCAAGTGTTTAAGGAACTGGTGGAGCTGGAAAGCCAACTAACGGCACAATCCTGCACATGTTTACTTTGAAAAATAAAACCTACAGTCTTAAATATGTGTACAGAACTGTAATCTTAAGATGTTCAGGCAGTTAGACTGTCTTCCCAGAGTTTTTGTGGGTTTTTCGGGCTATGTGGCCATGTTCTAGAAAATTTTCTTCCTGATGTTTCACCAGCATCAGTGGCTGACATCTTCAGAGACATCTTCCCAGAGCTTGGAAAAGTTACTTTTTGGTCTGAAGGATTCTAGGACTAATTGTCCCAAAAGGAGAATATTAGAGGACTTATGATTTTACAGTGAAGAAGTAATAGGAGAGAAATGTATGAAGTTGTGCATTGGTTGAATGATGAGAAAGGAAGAAGACATTTTTTTTCGTTTTCTTATAAAGATTTTAAAGTCACTCTCTCAAAGATTTTTAAATTTTTAAATCAAAACTGTTAAGTATTTCCCTCTCAAAATATGCCAGCAAGCCCAGATACAACCTTCTGTAGCTCTTATAAGCCTCACAGTTTTCCCTCTGCTTTAAAATAGAGTTCACAGTTCCTTTTCCCATCCTTCTCTATCAGCTGTCCTCAGTTCCCCAAACTTGCTCATCCATCAGCCTCTTCAGTCCCCTCATCTTTGCTCTTAACTTAAGGAGTCATCTCCTAATTGGTTTAGTGTCAGAATATGAAGAGAGGGAAGGATAGTTTTTTTGTGGGATTTTTGGGTTATGTGGCCATGTTCTAGAAGAGTTTGTTCCTGGTATTTGACACCATACTAGGAGAAGGAAGGGTGTCCTTCCCTGCTATAAGCTACTAAAGACAGCATCCTGCCTCTGTGGCTATAGACTGATGAATGATGAAGGTTTGCACTCTAGCCACCTGGGGAGATTTCACCTGGAGATGCTTTGATCTTCTCTTTGTCACCTGCTCTTGGGATATACAAATAAATTAAATATAATAGAATGGTTCTTTGCATTCAACTCTTATTGACTAGTTCAGAGAAGTTGGTGATCATCTGTATCCTCGTTTCTACCTTCTGCCTTAGGATTTAATTATTGTGGGCTGAAACACAGATTTGGAAGGAAGTGTGAATTGATGTGGCCTAGTTTAGCAATTAATCTCGGCAGCATCAGTGTTGCCATGGAGGAAAGTGGTTTTGTGTTTCCTTCTCTTTAGAGCTGAAGGATTTGCATGAGCAGGGCTTCTGAGTTAAAGATATATCATTATCCTGATAAAAGAAAATAATTTCCCATCCAATTAGTTCCATTAGCATGCAGAGAAATGAATAGTGATCATTTAGCCAGGAGAAATTCTCTCAAGTTTTCATTTTCTCAGTGCAGGCAGGTGTTATACTCACATAAGAAAGAATATGAACTTGTTTCCCCTCAGTATGGATTTTTGTATAAAACAGCTGGCAGAATCGGATACCTGTGTATGCTACAGGATGGTGGATCATAGCATTTTTCTAGACTTCAGTCTCAGTGTCAGAAAAATCTCGCATGCTATTTTGAGAGTTTCTTACCTTACATCTTATTATTGTATCACCATGTTTACAGACTTGCATCTAATCTCTTCCATATGGGAATGTTCCTTCCCATCACCTAACAAAATTATGGAATGAAACAGAGGATTTACCTGTCAACTCACAAAAACAGACCAGCTCCACCTCACTGTGAATCCTGTTCACTTTTTTCAGCTGCTAGTCAAGTGAAGAGAAAGCAAGTAAAGGGCATATATGTGTTAATCAACCCTTAGTTTCTAAGTTCTTTCTGCTTCCTGCATACTGGGGCTTAGTATTCTGTGGTGATTCAGCTGAGGCATGAATTCAACAGTGGTCATAGGTACGCTCACATGTATCACCTCTTTCCTTGTAGTCTTTCCTGTGCCTACTGCTTTCTTCAAAGCAGAGTATGTTTTGCATTCCATCTGTGTGAGAAGTAAGAACTACTATAGAACTTTCAGATGGAGAGCTTTTTTAGTGATGTCTCCAGGGCTCTGCAATAGCCTATTTTTGCTTTTTCTCTCCACAGAATTTTAGCTTCTTCGTTACCTTCAGAAAGGACTTCAGCATGTATCTATTTTAGCTTGCTTTTGACTTAACTGGCTAAGAATTTAGGCAGCTGATTTTTAATCTATGTTAAATTGGTTCGTCCTTCATGTGCTTACCTTTGTTATAAAGTGCTTTTAACTTTGGAAAAGCCATTGCCAGTGTCATCATGATCATTGTCATAATCTTATTCTTCAAGATGGAGAGTGATTTCAGGAGAATAATTGCTGTATAATTCTCTCTTTCTCTCTCTCTCTCTCTCTCTCTCTCTCTCACATATTCAGCATTATACTGTACTTAAATCATTCTTAAATATCTTTTGATGCTCATTAGAAACTGCAACTATCCAGTGTTGTTATCATATCTCAAATTAATTTATGCTATATCAGTCTCTGCATCCTGAGATCACAAATCAATTTGTGTTAATCACATAGCCCTGCAAAGTTGTTTGTCTCCTATGCTCTTTCGTACTGTGGCATGACAAATGAATTTGAGTTATCAGCTGAGTTGTCTGAAGTCAGATACAGGTTAGTGTTTGTATAATTATTCCAAATGTCACAGTCCAAAATAATGTGATATTCTCCAAGCCAGCTCAGTGGTCTTCATTCTAGGGCTTAAAAGGGTCCCTTTTTATTTTTTAGCTTATTAAGATGCATGGGGAAAATACGTATTTTGCTGTATGCCCCAGAATATATTGCTACATCATACTATGCAACAGTATTGCATGAATGAGTCTAGTTTACAATAGCTCATCTGTCCAAAGTATCTCTTTTTCTTATCAATAGTTGATATTGTATCAATAGTTTTGAACTACTGTTCATTACAGTTTGGTAATATGTCTGTTGAGCTCATCTTGTGTGCATCCCAACACTCTTTGTATTGCTCTCCCATTTGGATAGGACCTCCAAGTCTGTCAACACTCATAACAAAGCATAAACTACCAATTGAATCATGTGCTATTCCTTCTCTACTGTATACAGAGGCAAACAATAACCAGTGATGAATAACTGAAAAAAGTACTTTAGCATTTGCTGGTGTTCACTATTTACTCAGGCCAAACTGGTTATAATGCAAGTATCAGAGATTGTAAGCCTTCTATGCCAAATTATAGTACGCAAGGTATTCTGTCTCTACTACAGAATTAAATTGATTTAATTTTCAGTCATCCTCTTTGCTGGGTACCTTGGTGCCTTTTGAATAGTTCACAAAACTACAAATCCCAGGATGGACCTGTGGTAATTAAAGTGCTATCAAACTGCTATAACTGTGCAATGTAGTCACACCCCTAGATGTAGGACCTCTGAGAGTTGGCACTTGGTCAAGGGCAAAATATATGCCAAATGGCGCAAGACAGACAAGATGAAAGGGAGGGCCAGAGGCCGTCCATTCTTCTCCAAATCATTGCCATAGCAACCACACAGCTGCAGCAACGATCCGGATCAAAAAAGAGCTCCAAAATGGAGCTCCTTTTTGTGGCATCAGAAGGACTGTGATGCAGCCCTTATGACGCTGCTTCCTGGTAGAGCTGTTTGGGTGCTCTGGCAGCCTTATGTCACCAGGTGGCACTCCGTGTGGATGGGGCTGCAGCCTTATGATGTAATGGTGCTGGTATAAGGGCTTGGCGAATGTGGACGTTAAGTCACACTGAGCCCTTATTTCGCCGCTGCCACACCACTTCATGATGGTATGTACCAGCCCAAATGTTACTGTTTTTAAGAATCTTAGGTTTAAAGTTAGGTAAACAATTAGGCAGAAATTAGGTAAAAAGAATGAAGGTAAAAGAAAACCATTTCAGAATGGGATGATGGACATATTTATTAAAAACAATACAGTTTATAAATCCAAGTGAAAATAAGCAGACATACAAATCTGAAATGGACATTATCTGTCTATAGACCAACATTTATTTATTGTTTGTTTGTTTGTTTGCTTATTTATTTATTTATTTGCTGTGAAGGCCACAACCTGTCCAAGATCTCCAAATGTTTGGGCCCCTTAGATTTTTTTCCTGCCCTGCTTAGATACTTGTGCTTTGAATTGTATAACATTTCTGTAACAATGCAGCATTAACC
Source organism: Sceloporus undulatus (assembly GCF_019175285.1). Taxonomy (NCBI): domain Eukaryota; kingdom Metazoa; phylum Chordata; class Lepidosauria; order Squamata; family Phrynosomatidae; genus Sceloporus; species Sceloporus undulatus. The sequence continues at coordinate 225,199,495 of NC_056525.1, forward strand.
CATGTGAAGGCCAGCTGCCATGGGAGCTGTTATGACAGTCTCAACAGTGAATTGGCCCAAGATAGGTAGGCAGCAAAGTAAATGGAATATCACTCCTGTTCTCCACTCCTTCAGAAGTAGCAACAGTAGGCTGGCTACTTAGGGCTGAAACAGACGGCCTGTTAAAGCCGGCTTCTAGCTGGCTTAGAGGCATGGCATTTAGACATGCCATGCCCTCAAGTCGCCCAGAGGCCGCACCAGTAATTACACACCGGTAGGCCTCCAGGGAACTTGGGGGTATGGCGTCCAGATGCCACTCGCCCCAGAGCCGCGAAAAGCCAGCTCTAGAGGCAAAGGGGTGGCTTTTTTCTGGCCCCAAATAGGAGGCAGAAGCTGGCTGGATTGGGGTCATAGCATGCAGTTGCTGTGGCCCCAATCCAGCTTTCTCAGGCACGGTGTTACGCTGCCCCTTTGGGCCAGTCTGTTTCGACCCTTAGTGAAACCAGAAAAGACTCAGCTGAGTCAGCATTGACAAATGGCAGGTTGTATGGACTTCTCTTTCTCTCCAGTTTGGAAGGAAGCCAGCAAGGGCAAACATAAAGACTAAGCCATTTTAGGCATTTAAAGAGATGGTGTACTCTGTAAACAAGGGATCGCCTTACCAAGATTTTGGGGTTGTGCCATTTTGCCTCAGGCCTTTTCTGAGCCAAATTCCCATAACAGGTTGTAGAAGCAAGTAGTGAGCCTGGGTGATTCAAATCTGCATTGTAGAAAGCAAATATCCACTTTATGTGTGAGTGGTTCTAACATACTGAATAGAGAAAATACATATGAGAGATTACTAACATATTGGCAAGAGGAAATGTACAGAGAAAGAAAATGATAGATTTTGTCCATCTCAAGAATGGAAACAAAAATCCCCTGAATTACATATTTCTCCAGATGAGTCCCTTTTGCAGTTTAGCACTTTGAAGTGAATTGGGAAGCACCCATAGATTTGTTTCTTCCTGTGCCTTCAAGAGAACTAAAATTAGCCTAGCTAGACTTTGGTACAGCCAAGGCTTTGAAAGAGCAACACAAAAATAACATTATGAGCACTGCTTTACATTTCAAATGGGAATCTATTTGTTTATTATCTATATCTCTTTGTGGTGCTGCTCATTCCAAAGACTCTTTCTGTCCTCAATCCTATTGTCAATCCTGTCTAGAGTATTCCAGATTGACTTATATCTTGTCTCACACTATTCAACTATTCATGCAGTGGTTTTACTCTAGTAAGTACAAACTAAAAGGATTCCAGCCTCCTTTGTTTTTATACCAAATCAGGATTTGTTTGGCACATTTGCCTATGGCTCAGATTTTAGGAAATACAACAATACTCACCAGTTAAGGAGCAAAAGATGCCCTAAAGAGAACAGCAGTAATAATTTCCAATGACTAAAAGTCTCAGCCTCTCTTATCCATCTATCCTATTCACTCTGAGATGTGATAATTCTTAGGAGCCTTTCTATTTCTCATCCCACCCTATTATTCTCGCTCTTCTACTAAAAATGAAACCAGCTCATTTCAGTTTTATCAGCAGCCCGGGAGAGCTTTCCTATCTTTAATGGAGTGCTTATAATAAAGCCTTACTTTGTTTCTTTAGCAGCTGGTGTTTTTATTCTTTAATCCACTATGGTGCTATACAGACCGGCCTATAGTGCACCCTTGTCACATGCTAGGGGTTGGCCGAGGGCGTACTGCCCATATGTGCCTCCCCCCTAGCACATGACGAGGGCGTCAAAATGCCGGCACTCTGTGCACACAGGTACCACCATTTTGACGCGACAGACGTTTAACATCTGCATGTCACACCCCCACTGTGATGCCGCAAGTGCACCCTTGGTGCACTGTGGCGTCACAATGGCACAGTTTGTCCACTGCAGCTCCCTCATGCAGCAAAACAAGGCGCCGGCAGACCGCCCTTTTGGGACAGTCTGTATCCCGTCAACGTTAGCCATTGTGTACACATCTACTCTCCATCACTGATTAAGTAGACTCTGAGAACTGACAATATATGTTGCTACATTTCTAATCGTAATGTTTAGAGGAGCTGCAAAAACAAAATCTAGAGGGCTGGAGCTGAACTTTGGTTGTGGAAATCACGCAGTAAGGAATGAATGAGTAATATCAGTTACAAAGAGACAGATTGCTAAGTGAATTGTCTCTCCATGAAGTTAATTTATTTGGGTATATTAAGATGCTTTTTAAAAAAGCTGAGAAACATAGATTTTCAGTAGCTGTGCAATCTCATAATGCATGCCAATGGCCCTGTACAGACGGGGCTTGAAGCACATACTGAGTATGTGCTAAGGTTGCCCAGGAGCGTCCTTTTCAGATGCTCCCTAATGGTGGCCCTGTCTATATGGGTGCCACCATTTTGATGTAACAGCCACGCTGCGTCCAAACGGTGCGGTGCGGCCGTTACATCCTGGCGCTGTGTCAGGCCGCTTGTAGCAGCCTAACCACGGCGCAGGAAGGAGCTCTGAAATGGAGATCCTTCCCGGAGGGCACCTCACTTCTGCCACAACTAGATTTCCACAGGAACAGTGCCAGGGGAAAAGGGGCTGAGCGGCCCCTTTCTCCCCTGGCTGCGGCTCCCGGGGTGTCCTGGGGCATGAAGCCCCAAGGACACCCCTTTTGGGGACCAGGGAGGAGTGGCATTTTGCCACTCCTCCCTGGTCCCAAAAAGCGCCGTATTGGGGCGTTTCGGCTGCTGCTGTAGCTGCCCTGGCCCCAATACGTTGCACAAAGGGGTGGCTGCAGCCTGCCCCAAATTGGCGGTCTGTATCCCGCACATTTTAAAAGAAGAAAAATATTTGATCACTTGGCTATCCTTTATCCATTATGAAGGATGAGATGGTGGCAACATAAGAAATATAAAAGAAATCAGCAGTACACACACATTGTCTCTCTACAATTACATTGTATAAGGAAATGGAAACATACCTATTTGGGAGCTTTCATTATTGTGTTTCTTTCTAATATCATGAAGGTGCTGTTTTTGCGAAGGATGGACTCGCACACTTTCTTCTGCATATCCATCTTAATCCCACCATCCTGCTCTGTGCTGTACCCAGTTTGCCTTTCAGGGGTGGTATTTTTAATTTTAATTTTTAATGCAGTTGTGGAGTAATAGTAATGCAATTTTTGATTTTTGGAAAAAAGAAAAGAAATGGCGGTGGGAGAGGAAAATAGCCCGTTTAAATTAGCAAGGCAGGAGGGATAGTGACTAACTAGATTATTGCACTACAGTCTTATAGTGGTGCTATTCCAGTTTTACTGCTCTGGCTGCCTTCTGGTGCATTTTGGGATTTGCAGTTGAGGGAGAAACATTTGAAATTCTCAGCTAGAGCACTATTAGGCATCACTGAACTATAAGCCTTAGAATGCAACAGGAGGCAGCCCAAGTAAAAGTGGAATAGTAGCAGTATAAGAGTGTAGTGCGGTAATGTGGCATGTGTCTGCCCAATATCGGAACTGCAATGGAAAGAGCCTAGGGAAAGCAGTGATACTGGAAGCTTATTAACAGGTTTCCCTGTCAATGAAAAGGGATGCTCTCATGAAATTTGTTCCTGATCTATTTTTATTCTATCTGGAAATGTTTATGCTAGATATTGTTAAATGCCAAACTGCTATTTTACAATATGGTGTTTTTAAAATTGCATTTTATTGTACTGTATTTTCTAAACTGCCCAAGTCACAGTTTTATTGGGTGGTTTGATATGAATATAATCATCCAGCCAATCAGTTGACAGACAAAATGGATGAGAGCTTGGACATTCTGAACTGTAAATCCCAGAACCCACAGCCATCATGGGGGATTATGGGAGAGTGCTTCATAAAAGTAACTTTTCCAAGCTCACAGACAGTCAGGTAGAAAAGCAAGACAAGAGCAGCAGCAACTCAGACAATTTCCATTGTGGATTAAAAACATTCGGGAAGAAAAATATTTTCACCTGGTATTCACAGGATGAAATTACATTAAAGCTATTGTTAAATCTGTCTACCAAGAGACTGAATTCCATCCTTAGGCTATCACAACCATCCCCCTTCTAGATGTTAAACACTACCTTAAAACAAAGAGAGATAAACTACCCACCAGTAGTTTCACCCTCTTTTCTGGACTGAGCTTTAGATTATTGGGGCTGATCCTAATGAGTTATACTGTACTTGGTTTTTGGTGTTGGGTAAGTCACTTATCTTAGTCTTATCTAGCACTGTTTGGTTTTTGTTTTGTTTTTTACATCAGAAGAAACTCACCAAATTACTCTCAAATGTTGACAAGCAAGGCATATGGACAGTGCCCCCCCTCACTGTTTGTTCCCTTCATTTAGTAGAATTTCAGCAGATGGATCCAAAGAAAAGTGTGGTGGCTATGAATTGGTTTGACTGGAATGTGTAGTACTCCCATATACCCTTTATGGAGGCACAAGAAACACCTGAATATTTGGGAGGCAACGATGCAGCAAGCTAACCAGGGTTGGGCAGTAGCTTAATTAAGTCTCTGGGTATTATATAATTACAGTGGACCTTTGTTATATATACGCTTGGGTTTGGTTCTAAGATCCTCCATGTATAACAAAATCCATGTATTCTCAAGTCCCATTAAATATTATGACATAGCAAAATGGTGTCCGTTATAAAAAATGGAAAATTAAGGTTTGATATTTGAAATTTATACTTTTTTGAACATTTTCAAACCGTGTATGCTTGAATCCATGTATAAAAAATCTGTATATAAGAAGGGACGACTGTATATAATTTCCCCACAAAGGTTTACTTGTTATGTCAGGTTTAACCTTTAACCAGGCTAGAATGTATATATATGAGCCAAAAAGCCAGCTTTCCTCTCCTTCTCTACCCCTGACATCAAAAACATTTTTGAAAAGAGAACTTCATGATTCCATTCTTTTTCTGGACTTCTTTCATGTTTTGACAGAGCTGAAAAAAATCATTTCACATTTTCTAGCCCCTGGAGTTGTATCGAACGTGGATTCTGCAGATGAAGGGAAATGTGAGAAGAGCAGTAAAAAGGTTGATGAGAGCCATTGAGCCACTCTTTTTTTAAATGGGGGGAGGCATAGCAGGCTAACCAGCGGTGATTGACAAACTGGAAAATCAGTTATGAGAAGGGTGAAATATGGCTAAAATGCTACCTTTCAGTTGCTTATAAGAAGATTGTATTCAGCCACAACTTGGAGGGACTTCCATCTTCAAGGATTTTCAGGCTGGTATTTCTTAGAGCAATGGCTATAATTAAATATATATATATAACTATAACAGAGATGAGAAATGTTGATCCCGAGTTGATCAAAAACCTGCCCCACACTCATGTTTCAAAGATCCTGGATGAAATCCAGCAGTGGAAAAGAAGTAAACTTCAGCCAATATTCTTACTTAAGAGAGGCACTCAGAACTTTGGAAATTTCCTTTTGCTTCCCCCCTCTCTCTTGGATTCCAAAATGTCTAGCATTACATCTTTACAGCAGGCTACATTAATGCAAAAATAAGAAATCAACTTACCGCATGGGGCAAAAGAGAGCATCTATGGCTCACATCAACTTTCTAACTGCTCCTCACACATTATTTTATATTATGAAATATAAAATATCTCTGCATAGATAGGATTGATTCATTTTAAAGATTTTTTAAAAAAAAGATTGGAAAGGAATATTTAAGGCTGCTTTCACAATGCTGGATTAATGTAGTTTGATGCTGCTTTAACTGCCATTGTTTCATCTTACACAGTCCTTGGATTTGTTGTTTGTTGTGGCACCAGAGCTCTTTGACAGAGAAGATTAAATATCTTACAACTACAAATCCCAGAAATATATAGCATTGAGCCATGGCAGTTAAAGCAGTGCCAAACAATTAATTCTGCATTGTAGATGTAGCTGTAAATGGTAAAAACAACTGTACTTTGGATTTTGTAATCGATGTTGCGCCACAGACAAACAAACATGATGATGATGAATTGTACTTTGGAACATGAGAAGATCAGACCAAAAAACTTTCTAGTCCACAGTCATGTCTCCCACTGTAGCCAATGAGATGCCTATTGGAAATCACAAACAGAACATGAGAAAGATTGTTCAAACTTGCAGGTGTTCCTGCTAGTATTTTGATCCATGAGGCAGAATATAGCCAGTATGAGTAGTAGTCAGTGATAGGTTTATCCTACAGAATTTTACTAATTTCTTTAAAAACCATCTAAATTGGTGACTGCCACCAGACATTTTAGAAGCAAATTCTTCTTTTTAATTATGCAGTGCATCTGTTAGGACCAACTAAAGAATTGTAAAGAAATGAGCAAACTTTGGAAGTTATCAGTATTATTTTAGAAATAAAGTATTTCAACAGCGCCTAATTTGGTGAAAGTTTTTATAACATTACCAGCCTGAGAACCCTGGAGAAGAATGTAACAGATTATTTCCCCATATTTTTCAGGTTAATTTGGATACACTCCTAAGATATTACTTTTCCTGACCTCTCTTTGATATCACAGATTCAGATTCAGCTGCAAAAATAACTGAGAAATTTTTTTTTGTGCACCTAAGCTTTTCTGAGGGGCACTTTAGAGAAATGATGCAGGAAATACATATATCATACTGTGTGTAAGAGTCATAGTGATATGACAGATAGACATATCTACCAGCTCTCTAATGGTACAATAATAACAATGATTTGATTTACTACAGAGGACTCTTCAACTGAGTGCTCTGAGTGAAAGGCCATCCATCCTGTTTGTAGACTCTGCAGGGCACAAGGCACCATTCCTGCTAGGTTATCAACCTGGTTTGAAGAACTAGCTGATAACTGCATTTTGCTTAATTTAGCCTTTGCTCCTTCTTACTTCCCCAGTTAACAGAGACAAGCTGACACTCATAATGTTTTTAAAAAGAAAATACATATGGGGAAATGCCATTCACTGATGTTAATCCATTATCTAGGGCTTCCACATGGACTGTATTGCCCTGTGACTTTTTTTCCTAATTGTTGCATCATCAAAGAGAGTTACTTTGATAATGGGGTGCCATGTGGAGCATAAAAAAGGATTACAAGAAAGGATTTAAAAGGCGGCTCCAAGAAGGTTTAAGAGCGAAGAGGGAATTTCATTTGTATAGGAAGTTGAAAGGCAAAGTAGGCTTTCATAGAGTGTAGGAGAAAATGAATGGTAAGAAGAGGATTGAAATTGCTTAAACAGACTTTCAAAGGGCCGTCATATTGCTGATGTGTAACACTTAAGGAAAAGCATACATTCTATTTAGAAGGAAATGTTTCCATAATTCATATGCTTTTCTAGGCTTGCATTTAGTTAACACCTTGGCCCTCCATCTTCAAATCCAAGGCCAGCTGTCAAAGACAGGAAGTGACATGTTTTAGGCATCTTTCTCTGATAGATACAATGAAGTTTAAGCCTGTTTGTTTATATTAGTATCCCAGTCTATTTTGAAAACTCGGTCTAGGTACTAGGAAGATGTAAGAATGGGTGCATCTCTTTTCAGTTTAGTTACTGCTTATACAGAAGATGAGAAAATAGAGAGAGGTAGCTCAAAGAAGGGACAGCAAAAAAAGGTAATACTTTCAGGTTGCATCGGTTATGCTCACATTAAGCCTTATTGCTTTATGCCAGCTTTAGAACATTTTATACATACCTCCCTGTTGTTAAGATATTCAGGAAGACATGATGCCTGTGTTTTACATAGACTGTGCCTTTACAGTGAGTCATCCAAGGGTAAATTGTATTCAGCTAAGGAAATTAACTGCTTTATGATCTCAGCAGGAATCCATGCTAAATATTCATTCTCTACAACAAACATTTCTTCTGATGTAATAGACTTGGCCTGGCCACAGTTCTCAACATTTATTGCTGCTTGCACTGTTGTTGTTTTATATTGGTTTTTTTTTTTAATCAAGCAAAGATGAGCAGAAGCACCTAGCTGAAGAATATCAAGGATGGATGAAAATGTTAAAACTATTTCTTTGAGTCCTGCTTCCATAATCCAAAGATATCAGGTTTATTGCCTGCTGTTTGCAAGGATTCCATAGCAGCTGGGCAGCAGGATTATAATGTGTCACAGTACTTGTCTATTTTGCCTAGTAGTCTTCACTCTGACTGGCAGAAGCCCTCATAGTCTTCCTCATCAGATGCTACCTGATCTTTTTAATTGTATCTGCTCAAAGACAAATTTGATAACTTCTGCATTCAGCGTAGTTGCTCTCCCACTCAGCAGTGGTTGTTCTCCAATTCCTCTTTTGTTTATTCGTACGTTTTATTATTCATACATAGAAAAGCACACAGAATTTATAGAAGGGATTGGTTATGACCAGTCAAATAGTCATGGGAAAGGGGAATGGAGATTGACCTGGTACTTTCAGAGTTTCAGAACTACCATAGCTCCCATGCAACACAGAGCAATTGTGAGCGAAGCAACAATATCAAGAAAAAGGAAAAGAGATTCCACCTCAACATTAAGAGGAACTTCCTGACAGTAAGGGCTGTTCGACAGTGGAACAAACTTGCTCGGAGTGTAGTGGAGTCTCCTTCCTTGGAGGTCTTCAAGCAGAGGCTGGATGGCCATCTGTCGGGGATGCTTTGATTGGGATTTCCTGCATGGCAGGGGGTTGGACTGGATGGCCCTTGTGGTCTCTTCCAACTCTATGATTCTATGATTCTAAGAGCAGATTTGGTGCTCTTGAGATCTTTTTAAAAATAACATTTGTGGAAAATAACATCATTAGAACAGCCGCAGCCAGAATATTGTTCATAGCAAAAGGTTTGCCAATTATCCCACAAAGCTGCTAGAGGTATCTTTTTTTAACCACTTGCACAATGAGGAACAGAGTGGTCTGTTTGTCCATAAAGACCTTCCAAAAAGACCTTATAAGAGAGACATATGGGACCTCCAATTCCATTATGTGCAGTTTTGAGTGAAGAGGCAGAAGAAGCCTTGCCTCAAAGATTAATTCTTTCTATCCCAGATACAAACCTGTTTTCAGCATTCTGTTACTTCATCAAACTTAGCCTGTCACAAATGGAATAGTTGTTGTTGTTGTTGTTGTTGTTGTTGTTGTTGTTGTATTTATTTGTATTCCACTCTTTTCCCAGAACTGGGACCCAGAACAGCTCACAATATTAAAAGAAAATATTAAAAGTACTTACATGAGGAGGAGATACTGAGGATGAGCACAGTATCTTCAGTCACTCTGTCCACATTATTATTCCATATCCTCCAACTATCCTGATTTGGCCCAGACAATCCCAATTAATCTTCTGTCATCCCCCATTTCAGTGGGTTTTAAAATTCCCCAGAAACACAGAATCACAGAGTTGGAAGAGACCACAAGGGCCATCCAGTCCAATCCCCTGCCATCCAGGAAATCTAAATGAAAGCATCCCTGACGGATGGCCATCCAACCTCTGCTTAAAGACCTCCAAAGAAAGACTCCACCACACTCCGAGGGAGTGTGTTTCACTGTCGGACAGCCCTTACTGTCAGGAAGTTCCTCCTAATCTTGAGGAGGAATCTCTTTTCCTGGAGCTTGCATCCATTACTCTGGGTCCTAGTCTCCGGATCAGCAGAAAACAAGTTAGCTCACTCCTCAATATGACATCCCGTCGAGTATTTAAACAGGGCTATTATATCACCTCTTAACCTTCTCTTCTCCGCTAAACATCCCCAGCTCCCTGAGTCTTTCCTCATAGGGCATGGTTTTCAGACCTTCACCATTTTAGTCGCCCTCCTTTGGGACACGCTCCAGTTTCTCAATGTCCTTCTTAAATTGTGGTGCCCAGAACTGGACACAATATTCCAGGTGGGGCCTGACCAGAGCAGAATATAGTGGCACTATTACTTCCCTTGATCTAGACATTATACTTCTATTGATGCAGCCTTGAATCGCATTGGCCTTGTTAGCTGCCGCATCGCAATGTTGACTCATGTTCAGTTTGTGGTCTACTTGGACTCCTAGATCCCTATCACACGTAGTCTCGTTCAGCCAGATGTCAACCATCCTATAACTGTACATTTCATTTTTCCGCCCCTAAGTGCAGTACCTTACATTTCTCTGTGTTGAAATTCAACAATTTGAAAATTGGCCCAGCTTTCTAGTCTATTCAGGTCATTTTGAATTTTGATCCTGTCCTCTGGGGTATTAGCTACTACTCCTAGTTTGGTGTCATTTGGCGTCCCCAGTCTCCCTCTACTCCTCCAACCTTCGCCCTTTGTTTTCAGCTTACACCATTTGCTGAAAATGAGTTCAACAAGCAAAAGTCATTTTCTCTCGATTAATCCAGGATGAAGAGGAGGGTAAAATCTTGTCCTTCCCTGTAGGCTCAAAGAAAAAGTAAACTGCTGCAGCCTGTCCTAGCTTGTGTGTTCTTATTTATGCTCTGATGTTGCTTGGACACATATGTCCCAATTTTCATCTTTGAGAAGTTGGTGGGTATGCTTTTCCTGTTTTTGTCCCTACCACATCCCACAGGTTGGAGAGGCAAATGTCTACAACAGGGACCCATCTTGATTAATGGAGAATCTACCCCCCCCCCCCCAACATGTGGAATGGTGCTAGGTATGATAAAGAAAGTTGTCTAATACAAACCATAGTAGATAATGCCTAGAGAAGACTAAGGACATTTATTTGTCATTGTATTTCCTACATTTGTGTCTCAACTAGCCTCAAAAAGCTTAAGGTTGGGTGCATGATCCTTTTTCCCAAGTCATTCTTCATAGCAACTCTGAGAATTATTTACTGATCCAGGATGGGTCAGTAAATTTCACAGTTGCATGTACAGTGGGCCCTTATTATCTACTGGGGTTTGGTTCCAAAAAATCCATGGATGCTCAATTAAATGCAATGGCATAGCACAATAGTATCCCTTATAGAAAATGGCAAAATCAAAGTTGGCTATTTGGAATTTATACTTTAAAAAAATATTTTCAAGCTGTAGATGCTTGAATCCATGGATTAACAATCCGTGAATAAGGAGAGCCAACTGTAGTATTTAATTTGACTCTCCCCAATTCTACTCTGAAACTAAGCCCTTCATGAAGATCACAAGATCTCATTTCTGTTTATGCGAATAATGCTAACAATGCAGTTTGTATTTATTCTAATATAGCAAACTCCATAAGAACAGTTTTGTGTGCAAATTTAAATGGGTCTACAGTAAAAATATGATAATTAGGCCAAAGGGACCCATGGACACTGTCACCATCAGAACCATCCTTCTTATGTTATTAAATTCATCTATTATATCCAGATAATCTTTCTTTCACAAAGATGACGAAGATACTAAGAATGATTGTCCTTTGTGATAGACTTTCATCTGGTATTTCCCGTCACCTTGGAATTTAGAGGAATACCAGTTCTCAGATTTGCTTTTTGTGATAGACTTTCATCTAGTATTTCCCGTCACCTTGGAATTTAGAGGAATACCAGTTCTCAGATTTGCTTTTTGTGATAGACTTTCATCTAGTATTTCCCGTCACCTTGGAATTTAGAGGAATACCAGTTCTCGGATTTGCTTTTTGTTTTTGTTTAAGACACCCCTTTGCTATCACCCTTCAGATCTATATGAATCACTTCTGAAAGCTTAACTGAAATGACATACTTAATCTAAGATTTTGGTCTAATCCTCCATTTTGATCTTGGTTTGTCCCTTCTGCTTCCTAAATTATTCCTCTTCTATCTAGTCAGTTCTGGATTTATTCATATAGCGAAGACAATAGCAAAATTTATATACGGCAAGAGGGTGCTGTTGATCTTGGGTCTTGCTTGTGGCTTCCCATAGGAAACTGGCAGGCCACTATGTGAAAGAAATCCTGGAAACTGAAGACTTTTGATTTGATCCAGCATGATTCTTATGTTCATCCTTCTGAAAGATTTAGTGCACATGGCAAAGGTGGCATTTTATTAGATACCTCTAGAAGATTGCTGATACAGAACTTTTAAAAGCAGCACACTCTCAACCAGTAGACTTGCTCATTATTGTGAAGGCAGTGCAATAATTTAATATACCATGCTTGCTTTTTTCCTCCCAGATGACTAAAAGAACAACTAAGTAGCAATTAATCTTTGCAAGCAAGCAACAATGCCAGCAAAGAAGAAATTAATTTACACTATTCAGTCCTTGCGCAAAAAGCAATAACAGAATGTGAAAATAGAAAACTCAGGACTACATTGGCATTAGATGTTTATACGGGAAAGATTTGTTTTATTCTTGATAAGCTTCTAAGACTGTTAGCATTCTATTTGTCAAAAGTGACACTAGAAAAATAGCACAGCTTGAGATCATAACCTGTGATTGGAATTTAAGAAATCAGAGATGTGGGTGATGAACACAGTTACAATATTTTAAATCAGAGGTACTAGCCTCAGAAAGAAATGTTGGTGCTTGCTAAAAGTCCAGCTCTAAGGAAATGCAAGTTTTACAAGACTTGACATCTTTACCATTTGGATTAAAATCTGAGCAGGAGAAAACATGCTCACTCAATTTTATTAAATATATAACTGAGCCTTATCATGCTGTAAGATTAAATAGGGTCAGGTTTGGGAACCTGTGGCCTACCAGATGTTTTGGACTTCAGTTGCCATCAGCCTCAGCTAACATGCCCAAGGTTCAGAAATCTGGAGGGGCCATAGATTCCCAGACTTGCAACAGGGAGAAATTAAAACCTTACAGGGGTTAAAACTGAGGATATGGGGAAAATTGAATTCCCCCAGAGGATTACCTGCATCTTTTACCAGCCCTCATGGATGTATATCATTTGTTTGAATTAAAACGAGCCATTAAAAGGAGGCAGTGGCCTTGTCCCACCTCCCTGACATTTCTGCCATACTGCAGAAACAAATTAGTTTGACACTACTGTACTTTAATGTCCATGCTATGGAATTCTGGGATCTGTAGTTTGGTGGGTCACCAGAACTCTCTGACAGGGAAGGCTAGATATTTCACAAAACTAAAAATCCCACAATTGCATAGCATTGAGTCATGCCAGTTAAAACAGTGTCACACTGCTTTATTTCTGCAGTGTGAATGCACCCAATTTCTTTAAAGTCTTTTCCTCTGTCCCCCTCCCCCAGCAAATGAAATAATGGAACAAATATCTCTTCTAATAAGTATAAGTATTTATATGAAGAGGTTACTGATTCCTCACAGGGGGTAAGATAAATTTTCTGAGCCCTCAATTTGGATAAGAAAAGCTGGGGAAATTAATTTTGGACTTCACCTTCCAGAATCCCCAGATGGCTAAGAGATTCTGAGAGTTGTACTGAGAGTTTTTCCAACTCCTGGAAAAATAAACCAGGTTATTTCCTCCTCCTCCTCCCTACACACCCCCTACCTATCAAATTCTCATCAGTTTGATCCTACTTTAATGTCCATGCTATCCGTATTTGAAACCAAAAATGGTGAGGTTAACTTCATCTTTAACTAATTAAGGTGTTGAAAATTAAAGCTACCATTAAAAGAAATTATTGGAACAGAACAGAACACAGCATTTTATGAGCCCCTTAATAATAATGGATAAATCGCATTTTATCCACACCTTCACTTATTCATTATTCCTTTTTCCATGAGGACAAAAACTTGGGGAAGCAATTACTGCTGTATTTGAATGAATATGAATAACCAGCACTTGGAGAGCTCCTCTAATTCCTTGTACTGCAGGTACCTAATTGCTAATCAAATCCAAATGTCTTAAAATGAATAATTTCCTCTTTTTATGCCCTTTATGTTCCCTTGTTTAATACTTACAAGAAAAAGGAGACACTCTTTCCATTCTGCAAAAAAAGGAAAAAAGAGTGCAAGCTCAAACTTTCTTTTATATTTCCCTGTTTATATTCTCTAAGATTGTCAAACTTAATGAATTGAAGGCATAGGACAACAACAACGACAATGTTTTAGTTGTTGCTGTCTTTAAACTATTGTAAGATGCCTTGGGGTGCATCTAAACTGTAGAAATAATGCAGTTTGACACTACTTTTAGCTTCATCTTATGGAATCCTGGAATTGGTAGTTTTACAAGGTCTTTAGCCTTCTCTGTCAAAGAGTGCTGGTGCCTCACAGAACTACAAATCCCAGGGTTCTGGGATGGAGCCATGCAGCTAAAGACATGTCAAATCTCATTATTTCTACAGTGCAGGTGCACCCCTGGAACCCATCTAGAGAGAAAAGTAGAATATAAGGGTAGATAGATAGATAGCACAATTCTGCAGGCACTGGGAACACTGGCAGTTTTACAGAAAAATCAGAATTTGGTGTACTGTACATGTCCCAGTCTCAGGGGAAATTGTCTTTTCATGACAAGAAAATAGTTTTTCAATCTGCTTTTCTTTTCTGTCCCTAAACTGTTGGATATTTAATACAAGATATTTCAAAATGTGTTTCAATAGCAGGGGCTGTCCTGTTTTCATCTCGTGCGATTAAAACTATAACAAAGTTAAGTACTAAAACTATAACAAAGTTTTCACCTCTTGCTATTAAAACTATAACAAACTTAGCAAATCTCTTGCTATTTAAACTATGACAAAGTTAAAACTATGATATAACAAAGAATCATTTTTTCTTCAGTACCGTTAGCCTCATAACAACAAATGCATCTCCCTTAAGGAAAGATTCTTTGGCATTTTTAAACTACAAATAATCTGGCTCACTGATTGATGCTCCTTCTGTCTGGCTTGGGAAGAATTCACCAATCCATCTAACAAAGTGGAATAATTCTAACCTAGGCACACTTTTCATTGAAGAGTGGACCTGTATTGTAGTCTTTCTAATCCAGGAGATTGCTACCTGCGTGGCAGCAAACTCTTCCCCAGATTTAAACCACTTATAGTCTGATTTTTGTACACAAAAAGTGGCTGGAAGTAAAAACAAACAAAACAATTTCTTAGCAACACCAACGAAATAATTGGTTTCAGGATTTGTTTTGTCCCAGACGATGTAACACATTGGGTTAAATAAAAGGAGAAACAAAATTGGTCCAGGAAAAGAGACAAAAATAGAAAGCAAAAAGATCCTATGAGAAAAATCACTCCAATAAATCTGGGGATATTTGTCATTGGGCTGCTTTTGTCTTCACTAGCAGAAAATATTGGGATAAAAATCTCCCACTGGGATTAGAAGGAAATGCCTCCTAATATAAGCAAACAAATTAATTTCATTCACATTTCTTCTGGAACTACATCCGGAATTTTCTTTTGTGTTTCCTCCTGTTCTTATGTGCCTTCAAGTAATTTATGACTAATTGTGCTCCAAAGAGAACATATCATGGGTTTTTCTGGGCAACACAATCGCCTTCCTCTGAGGTTCAGAGTGTATGATTTACCCAGGGCCACCCAGTAGTAGGTTTCCATGGGTGACCAGGGATTTGAACCCTGGCCTCTCAGAGTCTTAGTCTAACACTCAATCCACCACACCATGATGGCTCTTTCTTTTGTGTATATTTGTGTACATATATATCCTCCCTCCCTCCCTCCCTCCCTCCCTCCCTCCCTCCCTCTCTCTCTCTCTCTCTCTTTTAATATATATATATATATATGAATGATGTTGGGATATTAAGAGATACCTCCCCCAGTGAACTCTGCAACCAGACAAGAGTTTCTTTGTCACACTTCCCAGTGGGAAAGATAGCCAGCCACATTCCCCTGCAGCCCAGCTCACTATCTGAATTGCAATGAAAATAAGTTTAGGGTCCTCCCAACTTCAGACATAGAATGAGAAGCAGACAAGAGCCACAGGTATCAACCACCGACCATCACAAAGTCTGTTTGGGTGAACAGTTGTGATTGAGCCATACTGTGATGTCTCTTTTTTTTTTTTTTCTTTTTTCTAGCATGACAGCTCTTCCTTCCTGCCTTGATATTTTGCAGACAAGTGACAAGGCTGAAATTCATCACCACTTGGGTCAGCCACCAAACAACATTAACATTTTCAAGAGATGATGAGCTTGATTTCACCCATTTCTTGTGGAATGGTGATAAATAATAAAACAGTGGTGCTTTCATTGCCTTAGAAGAAAGACAGACCTGAGACATTTTGCTGCTGGAGGCAAATAATGGAACACTTCCCTCCTTTTCCATGTACAAAAGCTAACCAGTTTGGCAGCTGAATCTTATTCGAAACTTGGGAAGAGATTGCATTCTGCACTGCACAGCAGATTAACTTGCTCCCCATTCCTGTATCTGTGAATTGAGGTGGCTGCCTTGCTCTGCCTAGTGATCATGTGGTCTCACCTTTGATGTTCCTTTAAACATCTCTGGAGGGGAATATTCCATTTCTTTGCAACAACAGAACCCACAATTTAAATGGAAGCTAAGGCTTGAGGTAAAGACAATGGATTAAAATGCACTGATGTACCAAACCTTGGTTTTAGTGATGGTGATATTTCAAAAAGAAAGCATGTGGTTCGTTTCCTCTTGCAGAAACAGAATGCCGCTGTCATTGATTTGCTATGAAAGAAGGGCATAGAAAGCCCTAGTATTAATTTACTGTTTCCAACAATACATACATAATTGTTGTTATCATCTACAGATTGGGCAGTCCACTAACCTTTTCTTTAAAAAAAAAAATAGAATGATGCATTGCCTTGCTAACTGAACACCCTAGCAGGTGGTTCTGGGCAGCAAGGGCAAAGTTTACACTGTATCAAGAGATATCACCATTTAATAACCATAAAAATATCCCATTTTTATTCATATTAACAGCTGTTTCCAATTGATTTTGCATGTGCAATTTTCTGCAGCCACAAAATATTAACTGCATGTGTATACAATAAATGCCATGTATGCCTAAATGGGTCGGATGTGATTGCTGTGCAACAGATGTTTTCCCATCAGCTTAATTATGTTCTCCAGTATTCCCTTTCTCCAGTTTAACTCTAGGGTGTTAAACATGCACTGCATCCTAGTGAAAGCACTGTGGTGAATGAAGTCACAGCTTTCTAGAAAATAGTTATACAAAAGTAGCATTTGGCTAGGGGATCAAGGCTAATGTCCCTTATTTCATCAAAAGCCTGGGGATTTATTAACAGTTAGGTTGGAGATTCCTCATATTTGGCTTACAATACTGCATGCCCAGTGTTCAGAGTGCCAATTTTGGGTTGGCCAGCATTAGAATGTATGGTTGCCTGCTGAGAAAAATGGTTGGGGAATTTGTGGAGAAAGTTGCTTATATTTGCTCAGACCTTGATGCCCCAGTTATTGCAGAGTCTAGGGAATTGACCAGTGTGACATCGGAATCAGTTTTCTTGGAACTTCAGTTGTACCACAATGAAGTGGACAAAGAACTTGAATCAGTCTAATGTCTAATTGAAAATTGTTACGGAATTACACATGGTGGAATTTTGCTAAGATAACAATGAAGTAAATCATATTAGAATTCCATCCAGAGAATTCTCATTCTAGAAATCTGTAAAGTCCTGTATAATATACTTATTTAGACTGCTTTACACCAGAGTAGAATCCTGCAAACTGGGAATTTTCCATTTTTTTAACATAATGAGGAGTCTATAAAGGTCTATAGTACCTAAAGGTCTATAGTAAAATGAATCCAAATTGCTAATCCTGGAACATCATCTTGCCTTCTCAGTTATGCATAATTTTAGCATTTTGTTATATTTATTTTCTTTAAAAGCAATTTTCCAAACTGGGGTGGCTTTGTTTGCTTTTTTGGGAGAGGAAATTTGGACCAACTTTTTTGTCAGTATACAGATAGATAGACAACCCAAGAGATACATGAGTATATGCAGTTAGACTCTTGATCCATTTAGCCCATTCTTTTCTATACTGATCCATAGTGATTACATGATGCCTCAAGCAGAGAGACTTTTGCTGTCTTCTTCTGTCACCTGAGATCCTTTTAAGTGGACATGGTAGGGAATTAACTGAGAGTGTTCCTTGCCTAATATTTTTTTCCCAGTCTAGCCTGTTATAGATCTCAAAGTAATTATAATAATAGAAAGTCACTAGAAAAACTGAACCAAAAAGTTTGAATGGGGGAGGGGGGGGGGGGGGGGGGAGAAGATATTTTGTTGTTTTAGTAGGACTCAGGTATATTGACAATATCTTTTCATAAAATGAGAGTCAGCTAGATGTCTAAATTTTGGCCAAGCACTCTGAAGGACCAGGGTTCAAATCCTGCCCTCGGACATTGGATGACCTTGTGAAAGTTGTGCTTTCTCAGCCTCAGAGAAAAGCAGTGACAATAAATCTCGCTAAGAAAACCACGTGATAGGTTTCCTTAAGGGTGCCATAAATCATAAATGACTTGAGGCCACACAACAACAAGAAGTATGGTAGCATCTCTTGAGCTCTAAGAACTGAAAATGTAGTTCATTTTCCATACTGTTGAGCATCCATCTGGAGCCTTTTGGATAATCTGTAGAGTATGCTAGTACTGTATCTCACAACTGATGTGATGCCTGTTAACCAGGTCACAGATCTTCTTTCCAGTGTAGTTGATAGTGAAGATGTATGTTTAAAGAAACAGCCATTATGTTGATCTGCAGAGTCTTCTGATTGCTTTTCAGTGCCCACACATATCTTCCCTATAATCCTAATGAAAACATTATATCTTCTGCATCACCTCTGCATACTGGGTGAAGCTAAGGACCTTATCACATGGGGAAAATCGGGGGGTGGGGGTGGGATTTTAAATAGTGATTATCCTCTGCAAAATGCAATATTGCAATTAAAAATTTCACACACATTGCTATTTGTTGCTTTTATTGCCTGTTTAATAGTGACGTCGTATGAAAATCTTAATTGCGATAACACATTTGGCATGGGATAATCACTGTTTAATCTCCCAATTTTGCCTAATTTCCCATGTGTGATAAGGTCCTAGATCACTTAGCCATGGCCTGGATATTAAAATATATTATATCAAATTTTTTAGGCTAAAGAAAAAGTCCCAGTCTATTGATATTTCTGGATCAGGCTATGAACCTCTGGCACCAGCAGCACAACATGCAATGCAACCAACTAAACCAGCACCTGTTACCAATACAACTACTTCTGAAGAGGAGCAGAACAACACTGCAAATACTCAAAGGCGCAATCCACGAAGGGGTGAGCTGAAGAGATACTACACCATAGGTGAGTTAATAAACTATCTTTTAACTTCAAAAGATCTAATATGTTGCATTGAGGGGAAGCTCATGTTCTGAAACAGTCAAATAGACATTCATTAGTATCTCAGATACTAAGTTACAGTCGTGGATTTCTGCCTTGGAATTTTTTCACATTTGCTGTCAGCATTAGAAGATGGTGATTTCAGTAGGAGATATGCATGTATCTTTTTTAAGCTACAGCATCCAGATTAATATTTTATCCTGTTTCCATTAAGTTTTTATTCTTGTTCCCATTGTTGTCCTTGCTTTTGAAAGGTTAGCTAAAAAGTTTTCCTTTAAGGCAGTGTAATTTTTGAAGAGCAAATTTTGTTTTGGGGTTGTTTTTTCTTCCCTTCCTCTCTCTCTCTCTCTCTCAAATTAAAAACATTTTATTTTCATACTCCAAACAAGGAATATGACTGTTTTCCTTCAAGTCACCTACAATTCCTTTTGGCTATGTCACCACCAGTCTTGGAGCCTTTATTCTGTTGACAGGTCTGCAGCTACTTCTGCCTTTTGCTATCTGCCCCAAGAAGTCAGGCTTCACAGGCCATAAAGAGGTTCCTTTCTTTTGAGCAGTCAAAAAGTGGGAAAGGCAACTCCCTTCCCTTCGTGTTTTTTGGCTGCAACTCCCATGATCACTGACCACTGACTATGCTAGATAGGCTAATTGGAGCTCCAATCTGCCACCATTTGGAGATCCTCATGTTGCCCACTCCTGCCATAAAGAGTCCTGTGGCAAGTTCTTTGGCAGAACTTCTACCTGTGTTTACCTGAGGCTGGCTGAAGGTGTCCTTGTACATGGAAAGGAAGGTGCCCATCATGTTCTTTTCATCCAAGTAGGATTTGCCAAAAGTGACATAATACACATACTTGATTAATCAAACCATCAATCTGCATTTAGGGACTGTTTTTATTCCTAAAGCAACATCTTAAAACATCCATCAAAAACATTTTTATGGGGGTGATTTCCTTGCTTTCCTGCACCCCCCAGATTTAGCTCAAATGCTTCAGGAACAGTTGGTCAAATGCTCAGACACTGCTCGTTTTTAAAAGAAAGATATTTTAATGTTAAAATACACAATTTTGATGAGAGAGAGAGAGAGAGAGAGAGAGAGAGAGAGAGAGAGATGCAGAATAGATTAAACATTAGCTGGAATCAAAATCTTCAGAAAATATTATTAAATTCATTAAAATTTCCCCCTTACTGCTAACAGATAGAATTCCCCTCATACTTAATTATTACTAATTATGTAATAATAATCACCCATACTTAATTACTACTAAATAACTAACTATTAATTATCACTAAGAAGTAATTACTAATTATTAATTAATTATTGCTACTAAATTAATACTTTGTTGCTACTAAATTGCTACTAAAATTAATTTTAATTTTTACCTAATGCTGTATAGCATTTTATTGTTTTTAAACTTTGATTGTTTAATTGTAGTTTAATATTGAGGAGGGGGTTGGAAAGGGATCAATTAGTATTTTATTGTATTTTTAATGCATTTTTACTGTTGTAACCCGCCCGGATTCCTAGTGATTGAGCAGGCTATAAAATAAATAAATAAATAAATAAAATCATTATAAATAAATAAATAAATAAATATTATATTATTAATACTAAATGTACATTTATATAAAAATTAAACTTTTAATTAATGTTACATTGATAATGATATTAATTACTGATACTGAACTAGAAGGAACTGAATTGACCTTGATTATTGTTTATGATGTTAGGTATATCATTATTCATGTAGTGAATTTAGTTCCATTTGTTTGTTTGTTTGTTTAAATTAATTTATATTCAAGGAAGCTTGTAGCAAATTAAAGTACATCTTTTCCAATCATCTATAGATGATTTAACAGTTTACTGCTAAATTTTGTTTGCAAACTAAATTGTTATTTCACACACACACACACACACACACACAAAAAAAACCCATTAAGATTGTGGAGAAAATTGGACACGAATGGAGACCACAAAAAGGACTTGGGGGATGGCTTTGCACACCCTTGCTCTATCTTGATGAAGAACTCTGGTGATCTCTAAAGCTTTCACATTTTTTGAAATGTGATGATGGGTGATCCTATGAAAAACATTGCCTACCTTTTAATTTTGGACTTTGTTTTATTGCTTTCTTTTGAGTTCAGTGCAGACTCTTTTTTGGAACTGTTTTAGTACTTTAAAGACTGGAACATTATAGCTTTCAAGGAACCCATAATTTGGCTCCTCCTTGACCTAGTCTGGCACTAGCTCATAAGCCCTTTTGGCTGTGTCATCATATGTCTTGAAAAGCTTTTGGCTTTCCTTGACATTCCTCTGTCCCTCTAGCTGAAATAATTCTACAGATATTCTGCACAAAGTAGAAGTGAGTCATCTGGACGCCTGAGGGCCTTGGAAACTGTGGAAGAGGAAACAATGGATTTCTTCTTTTTTTTGCTGGACCTGCCTACTCACAATTGAAAGTGAAATTGAGTTGAAAATATTTACTTTTAAAAAACAGACCTGTAAGCTATGTGTAACAAAGCGGCTCATGCTCAAGAGAAATTCAATCTCCATTATTATTGCATGCTGAGGCTCCTTCACCCGGAATTCCAAAATCCAAAAAAACTCCAAAATCCAAATTGTCCACATGGATGGCTGAGACAGTGACACCTTTGCTCTTTGATGGTTCAGTGTGCATAAACTTTGTTTCATGCACAAAATTATTAAAAATATTGTGTATAAAATTACCTTTAGGCTAAGTGTATAAGGGTGTATATAAAACATGAATTTCACATTTAGAATTGGGCCCTATCTCTAAAATATCTCATTATGCTTATGCAAATATTCCATAATCTGAAAAACTCCAAAATCCAAAACATTTCCTATCCCAAGCATTTTGGATAAAGGAGACTCAGCCTGTATTGTTGTTGTTGTTAAAATTTTATTCTAGTGTTTCAGCTATTGTTTAAGACTTTGCAACTTTCAAATAACTTAGCTGATGTAATAAGTGGAAGCTGCAATTTCAGCCCCAGCTGAGAATCTTTTATTGCTTTGGGAACTCAATAGTGAAGGAGAAATGTCCTGAGGTGCATCCATAACTTAGTGGGAATTAGGTTCTAGCATTTCCACAGAGCAATCATGAAAAGCAAAAGTAATTTTTCTGTCTAGGGTTAGAAGTCTGTCTGGCACTGTGTGACAAAATTGCTAATCAGTAGGTGCTGTGTGTTACCATTATTATATGGTGAACATGGAACAGCGTTTTGAAATTTAACCAATTTCCATTGCCTACAATCCTGAAAGACATCCCAACAGAAGTGCAGGCATACCTCAGTATACCAAGTCTTTGCCAAAGAAGTTCCCTTTTACAGAGTCTTTTTGCATTTTTCTTCCTTGTCCTCTGTCTAGATTTTTTAGCAACACCAGTATTGGGAAGATGGTGAAGGAAGGCAAGAGAAACTAGCATGTCTGCAGTAAACAGTGCAACAGAGATTGGGCTAGAAAAGGGGGAGTCCTGCACTAGCTATCCTACTGTAACTGTGTGTGTCTACCTACAACAGGCAAGGCAAATGGCAGTTACTCCTAGAATCATTTACTGAGCATGTATGAAGAGCAAAACAAAGAGAATGGAAGAACAAACCAGCCTGCCTCACCAGCTACACAGCATGCTTATAAAAACATAGATCTATAAGTTTGTCCACCAAAATGGAAATCATAAGCAATAAGGAGGCTGGTGAAAGGAAAAGTCATCTCTGGATACATTTTGGAAGAAATCTTCTGGTAGTCTCTAGACTTATGCAAGGAGCCTAGGTACCTAGTTGTTCCATTTCACATGTGTATAGTATTAGTTGAATACAACTAATTGAATACAAACCTTGCTGAACCGTGTTGAATGAATCAACTTTTTTGTGCTGTAGGAATCTGTCCCTATTCTTTTTGTATTACCTCTTTCTCTCCTACCAGATTTTCTGTTAAAGTAATGTCCAGGAATACATCTACTTTGTTAACTGAGTTGTACCTGTACATTTTACACTAACCATAAATAATAATAATTTAAAAAAGGCACGTTCCCCCAAACTTCTCTGTGACCTGAATCCTACTATTAGTTTAAACTAGGATAGACCTACTGAATCAAAAAACATTACCCACATATCAACTTGCCATTCAACAATTGATCCAGTGATTCCACTGCAGTTGAGACTAACCAGTGGGTTTAGGTTTGAGCCTCCTACCTGCAGTTCCTTTCTCTGCATGTAGATGTTCAAACATCTGTCACTCTGGGGTTGTCCGCATTGGCAAAATAAAGCAGCTTCAAAGTGAATTGAAGCCTATCTGTTCAAATGACAGACTATACCAAACTGGGTGGTAACTGACATAAAACCATACTCTGAGATTAAAAACCAGAGCAAAAAGGTCTGATACTCTGCTTTAATGTGGAAAATGCACATCATCACACCAGCATATAAACAGCACAGCACAAGTGCTGGAATGCAGTAAAGCCCAGGTGATGTATGGAGGCTGCCTGAAGCATGTCCCTTGAGACCAGTGAGATATAGCTGCTGGTGCCATTGTTTGACATACAGTTGTTTCAGTTTAGCATATAGATGCATGAGTGGTCAATTGCATCATCAACCCATTGCACCATCGAGCTGTCACACACCCCATGATGTGAAAGTATAACAAATAAGGCAGGTTGCCAGTAATGCAATGGATGTAATTAAAATATAAACAAACCAGACAGTCCAACAGGGGAGGCTCCATGATTATGTTTTCCCAATGTGTCACTAGGTATACTGATGCACTGTACAGGTATACTGATGCACTGTATCGCTCATGCAACTTCGCAGCCAGTCACATGTGGCATCCAATGGTATGGTAACTGGGTGCGAAGAGGGAGTTAATTCCTGTCTCAGATGGTATGTCCCTGCAGTGGTGCGCATGTAGGGGGTGGGGAGGCAAAAAAACAAAAACAAAACCAAGAGGTATACATGTGGCTTGATGCTGCATGGTATGGACCAGGGGTCGGCAACCTATGGCCCGCAGGCCGCATGTGGCCCGCCGAGGCCTAGGGACCGGCCCAAGCCCAGCCCTGCCACAGATTGCCGCCGGGGCCTTTGGCCTCCAGCGCAAGCACGCGGGGCCTTTGCTTCCTGCGCAAGCACGTGGGGGCTTTGCGCATGGGGCAAGCAGCAGGCAAGGGGGGCAAGGAGGAGCAAGCGGGGGCAAGTGGCGGGCAAGGGGAGCAAGGAGGAGCAAGTGGGGGCAAGCGGCGGGCAAGGGGGACAAGGAGGAGCAAGCGGGGGCAAGCGGCAGGCAAGGGGGAGCAGGGGGGCAATTGTCTATAGAAGCCTCAGAAACATGCATTTATATTAACATTTTTTTAAAAATCAGCAGATTTTTTTGCGTGTCCTCCATTTTTTTATTTAAAAAGTGTCTTCCATTTTAAATTTTTGTCCTACATCTGTCCCGGTTTATTTATTTATTTAATTTTAAAAAAAAATTTTTTTTTTGGCTTTGGCCCCCCCGAGTTGTCTGAGGGACAGCAACCGGGCCCCCGGGTCAAAAAGGTTGCCTACTCCTGGTGTGGACTGACCATAGGTGTTCTGCCTGCCTTGGGAGCAGCTGTGCGAACAGTGGGGTTTACAACCACTCTGGGAAAACCAGGATCAGCCCAGTTTTTCTTTTTCATCTGCTCAGACCCTCTCATACTTGAATAGAATGGAGACAGAAGGGTCTGTTAATTGCAGGGATCTAGCCTGGTTCAGGGCTCTCTGTTCATCACTGTGGCCTTTGTAGATAAGAGGAACATTGTATAATATCTCTGTTGTTGGAAAATTTACTAACCAGTTTCAGGCAAATAGGAACGATTTCCCAGCTTTCTCTGAAGATGCCAGCCACAGATGCTGGCGAAACGTCAGAAAGAAACTCAGCTAGAACATGGCCACATAGCCCCAAAAACCTACAAAAAACTATGGATGCCGGCCATGAAAGCCTTCGACTTTACACTCGCATTTTTTTGTTATTTGTCTCTTTAGACAAAATTCTGTAATTTCCCACATTTGAGATCCAGTAAAAATCCAATTATTTCAGTAGTTTTATAGGTGTTTCCCTTTGAGTTATAAAAAAAATTGAAGGATGTTAATTTTTAGAGCTGAAGTTGAAAAGGTTCATTTTTCAAAGGGGAAGGAGGCATAGAGATGGCAATGAAAATGATTTGTTTTATATAAAATGCCAAAATACATAATTATATGCTTCTCTACATTTACCAAGTCTGTGAGCAGTCTTAGGCAGCTGCTTAATCGCTTCTGTCTAAAATGTGAGCAATTCCCTGGAGGCTATATCAACCTAAAAAGTGACATTTTGTCTTAAATCTTTGTTGATAAACTAGAAAACAGAAAATTAAGTATTAGCTATAAGATTTAGCCACCACATCTGAAACATTTAACAGCTCCCTCATGGGAAAGGATATACCAGCCTTGCTTTTGTGGGGAGTTTTAAATGCATTTAACTGCTTGTCATGATGGCTTTGTGAACTACATTTGTATAGCTGTTGAAAGGTGTACGAACAGTAAAATACAGAATGCTGCTGGTTGGAAAGAAAACTTAACTCTTGGGATATCTTTTAAAAATCATTCTGACAGGTTTCCATTCTGAGCTAGTAAAAGGAAAATTGAACACTCCAATGAGTTTAAAGAGAACAGACCTGCATGGAATAAGTACACTTATTTATGACATTAATATTCCATTTTTCTTGTGATGGAAATGAAGGTGAAGACATAGGATTCAATTCTGTTAATGCAAGGGTGCACAATGTGTTGCTGTTTTTCAGGCTCACATAGATCAAATGAAAACGTTTTTCAGAATCTCTTTGTCCAAACAACTTTTTTTTTTGCTCCAAAATGACCTTTAGGGGTATGGCAGGCATTTGTACCCTAAACAAAATAATATCTCATTTCCATGATCAAATTGCCACATGTGACAAAAGTAGCTGATTTCTGATGGGCTTGGGCCGGTTTTCTACCTTTACATCCACCGTGTGACACAGGAGGGCTCTATCCTCCTCCGCAAATTCCAGATTAGAAGTGGTTAGGGTTCCAATTCCAGTCACTTGTGAGCTTTTAGTGAATGATGAGGGGGGACTACACTCCTTTGACAAATGAAACCACCATTTATGGAAACCTCCAGGAGTAGAGGGGAAGCATTTTTAAAATTAAAAAGAAATCTCCCCCAGTAAGGATTTGAGTATGGGGAATGTGAATGGCTTTGTGCCCATTTTGCTTCATTAAGGTTGCTTAATAAGGTTTTGCTGAAATAAGTTTGACTTAAATAATATTTCATTCTGTCGTACCACCAGTGGGTTGACTGCACTGACATCTATGATCTAAATCTTATTGGTAGTCCCACTATATCAGAGTGGACTCACAGAATCAATGAAATTTACTTAACTCTTGATTCAGCATTCAACATTTGATTCATGGAGTCTCTGGTTGGGACTGTCCATTGTTATTTCCAAAGGTGTTGCATTTTCTTAAATTAACAAGAGATAGCAGATCAATGGCACCTCGCCCCCTCCAATTAGGCTTTTTACCATCAGCCAATTCTGAGCCTCATTGTAGTTCCTTTTCCTCTTTATATCTGGGGAAAAGGAATGGATTCTAGTCAACAATATCAGTAGAACCTAGACAGCCGCATCCATCAATTTCCAGGGACCAGAAGAAAGTAATATATAAAATCGCAACTAAACCAAAGATCCTTATCAAATCCGTTTCAACATACACAAAATAAAATGTGTAACATTGACACTCCGTATAGAAGACAACATTGTACAATATTGTTCCTCTCTTTTTTGGTGAGGAAGAACTGTGTGGTTGAGTCTGTATGGACTGTCTGCGTCCAGTGTTATAACAGTGGTGGAGACAAGCGCTTATACACACTTACATTCTTTTATACCAGAATAACAGCCCAACAAGTCATCTGTGCTTGGGATCAATGTGGTGGGTTCACATGTTTATGTGAACTTACCTGATTTGTGCTACCTGAACCCAAAAGAAGACTCCCAGATCCTTTTCACACATAGTTTCATTCATCCAGGTGTCGCCCATTCTATATCTGTGCATTTCATTTTTCCTCTCTAAGTGCAGTACCTTCCATTTCTCGGTGTTGAAATTCATTTTGTTAGCTTTGGCCCAGCTTTCTAATCTATGAAGGTCATTTTGAATTTTGATTCTATCCTCTGGGGTATTAGCTACTCCTCCTAATTTGGTGTCATCTGCAAATTTGAAAAAGTGGGGTGGGGAAGCTTACCAACAAAGAAATTATCATAAATACATCTGGTCTTGGATTTAGCAAGCTTACCCAACTGCCCCCCTCCCTGAACCCTATTTTGGAACCATCCAAAGCCTGCTGTGACGAGTTTAACAACTTCTTCGCGGATAAAATCTCTCGGATAAGGGCTGATCTCAACGCCAGTCTTAGTTCAGAATCTAGAGTAGAGGTGCCCAGAGCTTCCGTGGACTCTGTTATACTGGATCATTTTGAGTCTGTAAGTACCGAGGATGTGGACAAGATTCTTCGTAGTGTTAGGAAGACGACATGCTCTCTCGATCCCTGTCCTTCATGGCTGGCAGCTCAGGGGGGAACGGTTGTAACTGATATGTTACACGATATTATCAATTCATCTTTCAGGGAAGGGCGGTTTCCATCTAGTTTAAAAACGGTCATTGTAAAACCTTTGTTAAAAAAGCCCTCCCTAGACCACCTAATTCGGAACAATTATCAGCCTGTCCCGCTGCTGCCTTTTTTAGAGAAGGTGATCGAGAGGGCGGTTGCCTTCCAGCTTCAAGGGATGAAACAGATTTTCTAGACCCATTTCAAACTGGCTTTTGGGCGGGCTATGGAGTTGAGACTGCCATGGTCGCCTTGGTCGATGATCTCCATCTGGGCATGGACAGGGATAGCGTGTCCCTAATAGTGCTTTTGGACATCTCAGCGGCCTTCGATACCATTGACCATGGTATCCTTCTGGAACGCCTGAGGGAGTTAGGTATCGGGGGCACTGCGCTCCAGTGGTTCCGTTCCTACCTCTCGGGTAGATTCCAGATGGTGCAGCTCCCTCAGGGAGCGATTTTGTCCCCCATGCTATTTAACATTTACATGAAGCCGCTGGGAGAGATCATTCGGAGACACGGGGTGCGGTGTTATCAGTATGCTGATGACACCCAAATATGTTTCTCTGTGCCTCTGACTGATGCAGTGACTAGGGATGGCATCTCTCCTCTAAATGCCTGTCTGGAGTCGGTAATGGGCTGGATGAGGGAAAACAGACTCAGCCTGAATCCAGAGAAAACGGAAGTACTCGTGATAGGCTTTCCTGGCCTGGGGAAGAAAATTTTTCCACCTGTCCTGAATGGGGTCACGCTTCCCGTGAAGGACTCAGTTCGCAGTCTGGGGGTGCTTCTGGACTCGTCGCTCCACCTAACATCTCAGGTGGATGCGACGGTCAGGAGCACTTGTTACCAGCTTCGGCTGATACGCCAGCTGCAACCCTACCTGGGCCGGGGGACCTTGAAACGGTGGTACACGCTCTTGTAACCTCTCGGTTGGATTTCTGCAATGCGCTCTACATGGGGCAACCCTTGTACCAAACCCAGAAGCTTCAATTATTACAGAAAATGGCAGCAAGGTTGGTTACTGGATGCTCCAGGACCAGCCATATAACACCAGTTTTGCAAGATCTACATTGGCTGCCTGTTTGCTTCCGGGCGCAATACAAGGTGTTGGTTATAACCTATAAAGCCCTAAATGGCTTGGGCCCAGGGTACTTGGAGGACCACCTCTCCCCATACAGTCCGCCCCACACTCTCACATTGGGCGGAAAACATTTGCTAAGAGTTCGTAAAACAAGATACATTTCATCTCGGAGAGCATTTTCCATCTCAGCTCCTCAGCTTTGGAACTCCTTGCCCGATGAGCTCCGCGCTGTCACCTCCCTAGATATATTCAAGAGGAATTTGAAGACCTTCCTATTCCGCCAGGCTTTTCCCCATGAGCATTAATGTTATCTTTATTCTCCCCTTGATGATGCATACTGTTCAATCTAACTATTTGTTATGGTTTTTAATGTTTTTAATTGTTTTGTAAGATAACTGGTTTTAGATGATGTGGTGGTTTTAGATATGGGTGGTTGGTTTGCACAATGTTGGGGATATATGTTATTGTTTATCTGTTTTTGTTATATTTCTTCATGTTGGGAACCGCTGTGATCTGCACAGGAACAGCGGTATATAAATAAAAATTTTATTATTATTATTAACATGCAGCAATTAGTTTATGCATGTTTTTTTTTTGGTTGCACGCAGGCCAGGTTTATGTATGCATTACTGGATTTGCAACCTTTCTCTCTCTCCCTTCCTTTTCTTTCTATTCCTTCCCCATTTTGTATGACAGATTTCATTTGTGCAGGGACCTATGAATTTTTCTTATGATGGTAATGGAATAACAATAATAATAATGGGCCTACTTCTTCTCACTGTCATTTGTTAAGATTCTCTAGGGTGGGGGGGGCGGGCAGGGGGAAATAGGCACAATTCAGTGCTTCCAAGTCTTACCAGTTTGACAGGTAGTGAGTAAGCGTATACTTAATAACTCACTTAATATAAAGAATTTAGAAGTTATCTCTCTTTGGCTGGCTTGTACTCACACTTTGATCCAGGTAGCTGTATATTACTGGTAATTATAAGACAATGTGTATCTTTAACATCATTTCTCAAATGCATCATTGTAAGCAGGTATACAGTTTTTTTCAAAACATTTTCTCCCTCCTTTGCACTGTGGGATAGATAAATGCATAGTGGGACATAAGGAGATGCAGGGGGGAATGTCTTCACCAATTTGTAGCAAGTTTAGATTACCTCAGTGTATAAAGCCATTTACTAGAATGGAGTATGAAATCCAGGTTTATTTCTGTTAACCATCCTCAAGTCGATTTCAACTCGTTGCAACCCTGTGGATGAGACATCTTCAAGACTTCCTGTCCCCTACTACTCTCCTACATTCTTGCAAATTCTTCCTCTCTTTCTACTTCCCTCCACCTTTCCTAACATTATTGTCTTTTCTAATGAGTAATTCCTTCTCACGATGTGGCCAAAATATGACAGCCTCAGTTTAGTCATCTTTGCTTGCAGGGACATTTCAGACTTGATCTGTTCTAGTACCCATTTATTTATTCATTTTGCTGTCCACGGTATCTTCAGCATTCTTTTCCAGCATCACATCTCAAATGCATTTATTCTCTTCTAGTCCATTTTCTTAACTGTTTTTGGCCCAAAACAGAAAGGCAAAAAGCTCCACCTTCGGGCTGATCTGGGGGCATGGCATACCCTCAGACTGACCAGAAACCGTGCCAAGGCTGGGTAACATGGCCCAAACCTGACCACAAAAGGAGTGGGGGGAAAACGCTTCTTGCTGGCAGTCTGTTCTGGACTGTAGCAGTGGCCAGCCTTGGTCACGACAATCCCATACCGCTCAGAGCTCGATTGCGGATGGAGCGGTCAGAAGCCACTCCAAGCCACCAGTCTATTTGATCCCTTAGTTTTATTTACATTCAGTAGTAAGCTTGCCTTTGCACTTTCTTCTTAGACCTTCCTCAGTAGTTGATCTAGGTCTTTGACGTTTTCTGCTAATAGTATCCAGACTCAAAGTGGATGACCTTAAATCCATTTACGGTACTAGAATAGAATACTGAATTAAGGGAACTAGCCTCTGAGTAAACACACATAGAATTCATTAGAATATTATGTGCATATCCAGCCTCTTGCCAGCTTCAAGGAAAAGCCCCTCTCAGGTTGCATCCACGCTGCACAAACAATTCAGTTTGACACCACCTTAACTGTCATGACTCCATTCTATGGAGTCCTAAGATTTTTGTAGTTTCTGTGGTTCCACAGCTGTCTGACAGAGAAGGCAAAATGTCTCACAAAACTATAAATCCCAGAATTCCATAGCATTTAAAGTGGTTCCAAACTAGAATATTTCTGTAGTGTGGATGCACTCTCAGTGTGCTTGTTTGTGCAAATGGTGGGAACTGTCATGAATCTAATTTTTAAAATGATTTGCTTTGAGCTTACCACTTTATATATGGTAGATGCACCATGAAGCATTTTTAATAGCTCCTAGGGTGCATACATAGGAGCGTGCAAAGATGGTAGGGTATGAAATATTCAACATTTACGACAGCTACCATTTTGTAAATATAGTTGCTAATTGGCCAAATATGTTCATGAAAAAGAACTATAACAGTCAGCTGTGGCTGCAACACACCATGAGTCCAATGGAACTAATTGGTATGCCAGAGGTTTTTTTATATTTATAAAAGTAATGTGTTTAATTTGCATAAGATAAAACAGGCATCTTTCCCCAGTGGGGGGTAAACATGGGCAAGAATAATTCAGTGTTGGAGTTGTTGATATAAGATGTCAAGGCTGCAACATTTTTGCTGATATAACATGAGCATGTAAGACTACTTAAGTATGTAATTAAAATCTTTTGCAGTCTGCTGACAGTTTGAATTATCTTGTTTCCTTTTTGAAAAACCTAAACAATGAGGAAATGCATGGTGTGTTTACTGGCATCCCTTGCAGTTTCCTTTATAGTTATGAATTTTTAAGAAACATAATTCTAAGAGATTTGTTCAAGAAAGACTGTGCCACAGATAACAATATTGACCTTGTGTGTTGCTGTGGTTTAGGAAATACGTACACATGAATCTATAATAAAATAAATCATGTCTTAATGTTTAGGTCTCCTGTACTGGAAGACACCTGTTCTTTTTTGACACATTATAGTATGTGAGCTTCAGGCTTCTGAAAGTAATTGTGCTTTTTTGTAGCACTTTTTGGGTCATGACTTTCACATTCCCTTTTGAAAAAGTCAGCTAAAATCTTAACCAGCTGATAGTCATTTCCCAAACTTTTTAGAAAATAGTAGAGTAAGTCCTTGGTATCTGCTGGGATTTGGTTCCAGGACCTGCATGGATACCAAAATCCATGGATGCTCAAGTCCCATTAAATACAGTGTCAGAGTCTCTTATATACAAAGGCAAAATCAAGATTTGATTTTTGAATTCATATGTTCTTAAAATGTTTTCAAGCCATGGTTGAATTGGTGGATAAAAATTCCATGTATATGAAAAACCAACTGTACTTGGAACTTTATCCAAGTGGAAGCTCCAAAGAATTGTCCCAGACCCATACACTAGTGAGACATTGTTCAGCCTTTAATACAATGCAAAATTAATATGGACCCTTTGTGCAGTTTTTCCACTGATGTCAATAGTTCCATCTTCTGCTTGTTATGAAGGTAATGTACAGGTGCATACCCTTAGGTTAAGATTCTTGTAGAGCTGCATAGGGATGTTAACTAAGATAATAAAAATCAACATGATACTTGTATACCAAACTGTCAAGATGCATCATTTTAAGACTATAGCAATATGTTGTGACATTAGTAGTGTTCTATTTAAAATAGCTTATATAAAGAAGATTCCAAGATCAAGGAAATAAGCAGGCAAGCAGGAAAAGACATAAAGTGTCATGAAATAGAAAGGGCATCACTGGCATTTTACATTTCAACTAGGAGACTAGGGTCTGAATCCCTGCTTGGCCATGGAAACCCACTGCATGACCTTGGACAAGTCATACTTTCTCAGCAAACACAACCCCCCCCCCCCTAAACAAATCTATCAAGAAATCCTCATAATAGGTGCACTTTAGAATTGCCATAGTTCAGAAATTACTTGACGTCACACAACAGCAACAACATCTCAACTAGTTGGACTGGATAGCCCTTGTGGTCTCTTCCAATTGTATGATTCTATGATACCAATGAACAAGATAGCCATATGCTTATAAGTGCCTAACTTTGCATTCTGGACATTTTGCTTCCACTCTACTGTATGCATATGAGAAAGTAGACTTTAGTATATAAAAGCTTATGCTGTCAACTTCTTCCTTTCTGTTAGTCTCAAAGGTGCTACAAGATCTCTCTAAATACTGATTCTACAGACTAACTATCTTTGAATTCTGGACATTTGTAAATCTAAATAGTTGTGCTGCCTTGGGAAACCTATTTGCATAATTGTAAAACTTCTTTCTTATATATTCTTCCTGCACTGCATACACACAACAACAAAAAGAATTTCTAAAAGCACAGGATACTCAGGAGCAGATGATAATAATAATAATAATAATATTTATTTATATACCGCCCTATGGCAAACCAATCCGGGCGGTTGACAACAGTAAAATATAAAATATAACAATTAAAAACACTTTATCCCTCCCCCCCTTAAGACAATATTAAACAGTATAACATATTAAAAACACAACATCAAGCATAAAAACAGCAATTAAAACCCTGATATCCCTCTGTTGATCCTCGACCATCACTGAGATGGGGCCACGGGAGGAATCAGGGAATCAGGGAACCTGGGCTGGTTAGTCTGGAAAGGCCTGCCGGAAGAGATCCGTCTTGACCGCTTTTTTAAAGCTGTCTAATGATGTTATCTGACGGATCTCATCTGGCAGGTCGTTCCAGAGTTTGGGGGCAACAGCAGAGAACGCCCTCTGGGAGGTCGCCGCAAGCCTAGATTTTAAAGGCTGCAGTAAGTTCTTCCCAGAGGACCGGAGAGCGCGGGGAGGATTGTACGGGAGGAGGCGGTCCCTGAGATAGCTTGGACCCAAGCCATTTAGGGCTTTAAAGGTGATAACCAACACCTTGTACTGGGCCCGGAAGCTGATAGGCAGCCATGGAGGGACCTCAAAACCGGAGTAATGTGGTCCCTCCTAGATGTTCCTGAGACAAGCCTGGCTGCCATGTTTTGAACCAGCTGTAATTTCCGAGTCAAGCACAGGGGTAGCCCCATGTAGGGTGCATTACAGAAGTCAAGGTGTGAGGTTACCAGTGCATGCACAACCGTCTTGAGATCCTTTACTTCCAGAAAAGGGCGCAGCTGGCGTATCAGCCGAAGCTGATAACAGGCACTCCTGACCGTCGCATTTACCTGATTTGTCATCAGGAGCGACGAGTCAAGGAGCACCCCCAGACTGCGAACACAGTCGCTGGAGGAGAGTGTGACCCCATCCAGGACTGGAGGTTGCAACCCAATTCTTGGTTTCGGGGCCGCTACCATGAGCACCTCCGTCTTGTCTGGATTCAGTTTCAATCTGTTTTTCCTCATCCAGCCAATTACCGCCTGAAGACATTCATTGAGAGAAGAGATGCCATCAGAATTCGAGGCCGACGAACGAGATACGGAGAAATAGATTTGGGTGTCATCAGCATACTGATAACACCCAGCACCATGACTCCGTATTATCTCACCCAGCGGCTTCATATAGATGTTAAATAACATCGGGGACAAAAAGGTGATAAAGGTGATGCAAAATGAATATAGTGGTTTAAATACAGTGCACTCCACTTGTCTGTTGACTAATATGTCTGCTTCTATTGAAACACAATTCATTTCTTGCAGCAATCTCTATTCTAAATGCATGGTATACTCAGTAGATGCTGCAAGTCCCTGAATAAAGTAAGAAAGATGGAAATTAATAATTGTGCTAATATTTTAATTACCATTTTTCATCAGCTCATATTTTGCTAGCGATTAGAGAACATGGAAATGTTAATATGCAAATAGGGCAGGGAAAACAAGGATGCTGCAATTGACATCTCAGCCTTCTTCTGTTCAAGAGAAAATAGATTCAGACACATGTTTAGAGGGTCATCGTATAGAATCAAGTTTGGATCTCATCCACATGTCCTGTGGTTGGTAAAGCATCACTTCCCTGGAGACATAGCACTAAAGTAGACACATATTGTAATGATACATGCCTAGGGTAGCATCAGAAATCATACCATTAGCATTTTAAGAAGGCTTCCCAGAACACTGTTAGACTGGTAAAGAAGCCACAAAAGATGTGCACAGCTTGAATTTTGTTGGAAAAGAGAATAAAAATGCCAGGCAGATACGGGGAAGGAGTGACTGCAGCTCTTGCAAAAAGTAACAGAGAAACATTTGTTCTCATAGGATTTTATCACAAGAAGAAGATTGGGAGTTTATCTCATTAATATCCTGGAAAATTGTGCAATTACGTGAAACAATTTCACATGGCATTGCACACAGCACACCATTAAAGTGGTAGCAAAGAAGCATTAACACGCCTCTTTTTACTTTCGGGTTTTCAGCGACAATGCATTTCCAATATATTCACGCAATTGTATTGGATAACCATTCGTGCAATTACTCGCCATTTCTGCTTCATTTGTGAGATGCTTTAAATGTGCTTGAATCTCTCTTTAATGTTGAAATTAGCTCCAGTGCGATAAAATCCATAGTGAGGAAAAAGACTATTGTTGAGATGATTGTACCCATCTCAACAGTAACAGGGCTTGGTGCTTTTCACTGGCAAAAGGAAGTAATTGTGGAGTAATACATTTCTAATCTCCTTTGGCATTTTTACTTGTTGTATTATATGCCTATTACCATCAGTGATATAGTGGAAAGTTGCTAATTGTGGCTGGTTTTAACTATTGTGAAATCTTTTGTATTCTTTGTCTGAGAAATTGATCAGTTTTATGGCACTTTTAAAAATGTACACCTATGTACACTTTTCAATATATAAACATTTTTGAGTGCTATGAATAGTCATACCCGTCCCCTCTACAATACAATATAATAGGGTTCAATGCGGATTCTGTTTATGTGGACAGAACCTCAAGCAGTGTATGAACATAAGCCACTAAAAGTACCCTTGTAATGTCAGAATTAAAGACGCACACACCATTATAAAGAAACACACACTGTCCACTATGGTAGTAAAAGTGCTCTTCATTTGATGTATATAAAAGTCAGTGATATCTCCACCCCTAACCCAGCCAGCCTCAGATCAATATGAGGTGATGCTGGAGCATCATCTCTGAATTTCTAATAACATTGTGAATCAAGATCTAATGGCTGAGGGAGAATGTTTCGAGGTGTGTGCACCAGTGGCAATTCGCTCTTGCTTTCTGCACAACGTAATCACTGTCAGATGCTTCTTCGGGCATTTACAAGCGTATTTCTGGAGATGAATCCACAACTGTTAAATTGTTTAGCAAGAAATCCAAGAAATTGTTCTGTACTAAAGGAGTGACTTTAATAGAAAGTGTGAAGATGACCTAATGAAGAGTTTCTTGGTTTGACATACTTAGTTATTAAGCAAGCACTAACCTAACAGCAGAAAGTAATAATACTGGATGCCTTGCTCCAAATGTATGACAATAAAAGAGAATGTCCACAGGTATGTTCAGTGTTTGTGTGTATGTTCAAACAAACTCAGTAGGACTTAAATTATGAGAGGACGGTGATAGAATTGTATTGTTAGACTGATAGTAATGAATATAGTGGCCTGTGTCCAATTATATCATTGCACTAAGTTAAGGTCTGTTGTGCTAGTGGTAGTGCATTTGCAGACTCTGTGTCAATAATAATAATAATAATAATAATAATAATAATAATAATAATAATAATAAAGTTTATTTATATTTCTCGCCTCTCCCAAGGATCGAGGCGGGATTACATCAGTAAAAACAATACAAGAATACAAAATACGATCAATAAAACTCTAATTCTGAATTAATTGACATTCCTATTAGTTCTCTAAAATAAAAATTCATCAATTCATCAATAGCCAAAAATCATAGTCAGGAGTGGAGCAGTCATCATAACCTTTTATATGGAGTTCGGTGGATAAGTCCGCCAGAAGAGATCCATTTTGAGTCCCTTCTTAAAGGCCTCTAAGGTAGTGATAAGGTGGATCTCTTCCGGTAGGCTAGTCCATAATTTTGAAACCGCAGTAGTAAATGCCTTATGGGAAGTTGTCATTAACCTAGTGTTATGATGTTCCAAGAAATACTTCCCAGATGTTCTAAGTGTCCAGGGAAGATTGGGTAGGAAGAGGCGTTCCTGCAGGTAACTCAGGCCCGAGCCATGTAGGGCATTATTATTATTATTATTATTATTATTATTATTATTATTATTATTATTATTATTATTATTATCCTTTATTTATAAAGCACTGTAAATTTACACAGCGCTGTACATACAATATTTTTAATGAGACGGTTCCCTGCCCTCAGGCTTACAATCTAAAAAGACATGACATAAAAGGAGAAGGGAAAGGTGGAAATAACCAACACCTTATACTGCATGAAGTCGAAGGCTTTCATGGCTGGCATCCAAAGTTTTTTGTGAGTTTTTCGGGCTATGTTCGGCAGATACGTCAGGAATAAACTCTTCTAGAACATGGCCACATAGCCCGAAAAACCCACAAAAAACCTTATACTGTGCCCAGAAGCTAATTGGCATCCAGTGAAGAGATTTCAATACTGGTGTTATATGGTCAAACCTAGATGTACTGGTGACCAATCTGGCTGCTGCATTTTGAACCAATTGAAGCTGCCAAACTTGGTATAAGGGTAGCCACAAGTAGAGTGCATTACAGAAATCTAAACAAGAAATTACCAGTGCAAGTACCACTGCTTCAAGGTCCTTTTGGTCCAGGTAGGGACGCAGTTGGAGTATCAACCAAAGTTGATACCAGGAACTCCTGGCCGCTGCATCTATTTGAGATGACAACTGCAAAGACAGATCCAGGAGTACTCCCAAACTGCGAACCTCATCCTTTAGGGGAAGTGTGACCCCATCCAGGACTGGTTGAAAAAACTCCATCCCTGGACTTATGGTACCTATCGCAAGTTCCTCCATTTTCTCTGGATTCAGCCTGAGTTTGTTTTCCCTCATCCAGCCCATTGCTGACTCAAGGCAGGCATCCAGAGGAGAGATGCCATCCCTAATCACTGCAACAGTCGAAGACATAGAGAAATAGATTCGGGTGTCATCAGCGTACTGATGACACTGCGCCCCATGTCTCTGGATGATCTCTCCCAGCGGCTTCATGTAAATGTTAAACAGCATGGGGGACGAAATGGCACTCCCTGAGGGATACCAGATGTCAGCTCTCTCTTAGAAGAGCAGCTGTTCCCCAGCATCACCATCTGGAATCTGCCTGAGAGGTAGGACTGGAGCCACTGGAGTGCAGTGCCCCCAATGCCTAACTCCCTCAGGCGTTCTAGAAGGATACCATGGTCTACGGTATCGAATGCTGCCGAGATGTCCAAGAGCACCAACAGGGTCACCCTCCCCCCTAGATGCCCTGACAGAGATCATCAACTAAGGCGACCATGGCAGTCCCCACTCTGTATCCCGCCCTGAAATGGGTCTAGATAATCGGCTTCATCCAAGACAGCTTGGAGCTAGATGTCAACCGCCCTCTTGATCACTTTGCCCAAGAATGGTAAGAGGGAGACCGGCCTATAATTATTTCTCACTAGGGGATCCAGGGAAGGTTTTTTCAAAAGCAGTCTAATAACCGCTTGTTTTATTTTCGATGGAAACTACTATAGATTATAGTAGTAATTTTGTTGCATCCCCTCCCTGGGCAGTCAACCATGATGGGCAAGGATCAAGGGGGCTTGTAGTCTTCTTAACACTTCCAAGAATTTTGTCCATTTCATCGGTATTTACAAACTGAAAGTGATCCAGTCTAACATAGTCCCCAGAGTCACTGGACACCTCTCTTCCATTACTGCTATAATGCCCGCATCTAGATCAGCCCTTATCTGAGAAATTTTGTCCACAAAAAAGTCATTAAAATCATCTCAGCAGGCTTTAGTTGGTTCCAGTAATAGGTTTAGGGTGGCAGACGATCAGGTTAACTCTTTAACCACTCTCAACAGCTGTGCTGCCCCTCCATAGGAATCTAAATAGTTTCTATGGCGTGTCTTGTCAGATAAGCATTGAAGTTTCTGCCACCAGCATTCTAGTCGTTGCACAGTCCACTTCATTCTATGAAGATCTTCTGTGTACCATGGTTTTTTATTTGAAGTGGTCTGGAAAGGACGCTCGGGAGCGATAATGTCTATGGCCTGGGTAAGATCATTATTCCAGGTATCCACCAGGGCATTGACAGAATCGCCGTCATTCCCAACCATAAAACCCTCTAGGGCTTCCAGGAACCTTTTGGGTTTATCAACCTTCGTGGGTGGACCATTCTAATAGGTCCTCCACCCCCGAGGGGGATCTGGGTAGTGACCTTCAGTCCCTCTTTGACCAGAAAGTGATCCATCCATGACAGGGCAGTAGTATGAATTACTTCTTGATCCATACCAAAGACCACATCGAGTGTATTATCAGCACAATGTGTTGGACCTGAGACTATTTGGGACAGGCCCATGGCATTCATGGAAGCCATGAACTCCTGAGCTGCACCTGTCAGATCTAATAAGCTGGACTCGAAGGGGATGTTGAGGTCCCCCAGGACAAGAAGCCTGGGAGACAAGGCGGCATCCAGTACAATATTTATAGGGTAAGCAGCCAGTTGTGCAAATCATATGCATAAATAATTGTGCAACCAGTTGTGGAACATCTTGCACAACTGCTTTGTATAGTCACTTGTGCAAAGGTGTGGTCCAGTACAACCCCATCAGCAAGAACTTGAGTTCTACTAATATTACATTTCATTAGAGGTAGTGGGATTTACCGTTGAATATCTACAGTATGCATTGGATTATAGAATTGCAAAACAGATGGCATCTTGAAATCCAGGTGCTGTGGTGATTGATACAAGGTGGATGTACAAGGGCACCCCCCCTTTTTTCCCAGGGGTGTAAATAAGATGAATCCTGGAGCAAAAAAGAAAAAAAATAGTAGTTACTCCAAAGAATCAAAAATAGTTAGAACTGGCCAACACCACAGTCTCTCCTTGCAATCCTCTTCCCCTGACTCAAGTAGGAGTGTAAATTTACAGCACTATACAAATAAAGCTTGATGATGATGATGATGATGATGATGATGATGATGATGATGATGATGATGATGATGATG
>NC_056525.1:225239613-225403358 GCF_019175285.1 Sceloporus undulatus
TAACATCTGGATTAGGGGGCAGGATGCTATATTTGCAGCAGTTTTATAGAGAGGTTCCCAAACTCCTTCTTGAGTCAGTAGGCTTCTTTCAACACTGCAAATAAGTCTATGTGGTTAAGATTAGCCAGGAATACAGAGCCAGTGGAACACCGAGAACATTTATAGTCTCCCAGTGCTAGCTCTTAGAATTGTCCCAAAGAAGATACTGAATGAGTTTAGAGCTCACACACTACTTCTCCTGCCCAAAGCAGTGGCAAAGTTTGGACTTGAACCCAGAGTGGATTTATTGCCTCTCCCTCTTAGAATAGGACCAGCCCAGTTGAGCTGTGTGTGATGCACAAACCATCATTTGATCATGCATTTTTAGAAAAGCAGTCAAGGGGTTGACCTGAAGTGTCTTTGCAAAGGCTAAAATGGGAAGTTGATACTACTCTAAAAATGAAAATAAATATGGCACATGCAACATGGTAGTGGGCACCATGGAAAAGAAATAAAAATTCAGACATAGTCATGGCAAAGCAGAGTAGCTTAGAGACACAGTTTCAGATCTGCTCTTAGCCATTAATTCCTTTGGTTGCCTCAGCTTTAGCATCTGCAGTGAGGGGTTAATAACATTGACTGACTTCATGAGATGGTTGTAAGGATTACAACATAAAACATAAAAATCTATGTGAAGTATTCTGAATACTCACTGTTGTCCTAGGTATTTGTATTCTGAAGTCCCATTGAGTTCAGTGGGGTTCCCTCCCAAATAAGAGAGTACAGAATTGCAGTCTAAAGTATTATATATCCTTTTCTAAATAATGAATATTAAATAATATTAGTGGTCTTGGATGGCTGTAGTAAATTGATTTTCTACAGCGGTGTTGACATTTTCTATTCTTTCATTTTTTTCCTTCCTTCGTCCCCCCCCCCTTTTTTTTTCCTTTTTAAGTCTAGTATAGATTAAATATTTTTTCAGCTGTAATACTGTTTTTAAAACTGCTGGGAGTTAGCCCTCTGGAGATGTTGCTTTTCTTGTGTCTGTAATGCTTTAATTGCTTTCCTAAGTGTGAAATGTGTTCTTAGATAATAAATTGGTTAAATTGTGGTTAAATGTAATAGTGAGAAGTTGATATTGTTATAGGTAATGATCTTGCTTCTTAGTAAAGCCAAACAAAGAGTCAAATTGATTACTGTAACTTAAACTGGATTTAACACATTTTCTTACTGTGTTTTGCACTTATGTTACAATAATTGTTTAGTATTAAGTAGTGGGAAACATTTAATGTGGATTCAGTCAAATAATGTTTTTACACCATCAGGCTGATTTTCCATTTATATCTGTTTTCATGTGAATTTTCAAAGAGGTCTCAGTAGACAGACCCGTGTGCGTAGGAGTAAATGAAAGAAGGAAGGAAGATGTGACACAAAAAGGTACAGAATGCATAGTAATGCTTATAATGTAATATAATAGGCAGTATGCCAATAGGGGTGTAAACAGGGACTCTTGAGAAATGTGCTGCATTTGGAAAGTGACTTTTTTGGGTTACAACTCCCAGAATCCCTCGATCATCATCCACTGTTTTGATAGTCCAAGTTTACCAGAAAGAAAGCCTATGCTAGCTGATGACACCTACCATAAAGCTTAACTAACAGCCCACATTGGTGTTTTCTGTAATTCTCAAGGGATGTGAAGATATCCTTACCTTGCTGAAAAATATCATTCATCGAACATGTTTTTTTCCTCTCTTGAAGATTCCTTTTGTCTTGGAAATTATCTAGAAAATTCTGAAGATTCACACTAATATCAAATTGATGGCATGTTAACAGATTTAATACAATTTCTCATATCTCTATCGATCTATCTATCTATCTATCTATCTATCTATCTATCTATCTATCTATCTATCTATCTGTCATTGTAACCAGATAGCAGGCTTATTCATGTAGGGTTGTATCCAAGAAAAAGAATGAACTTGAGCATTGATGGATTTTGGTATCCATGGAAGGCCTGGAACCAAACCTCATTGGATACCAAGGGCTCATTGTAGAACCGAATATTGAATGTTAAATTTTGCATGACAGTTGGATCCCTCCCCCCTAATATATGAGAGATTTTACCCTAAAAATAAACCTGGTTAATGTATGGGTAGCGAGAAGCACTATTTAGCAACAAACAATATTAAATCCCAAAATGAAGGTGCATAGATGCGAGAAAGAGTGTGGTAGCAAACCTTCGCTGGAATCCTATACTTTATGATCTATTACATTACATAACTTTATGTTTCTGTAACTTTAGCTATGTAGCAGAGGCACCTGATGTGGATTGGTGGCTAATGCACATCAGGACTGAGGCACAACAGTCTCTTTGTGCATAGGACACCAATGCTCATTGGGCACTTTGCTGGTTCACCTACCAACATAATAGGTAAAGCTAAAGGTAGTCCCCTGCCATGAATGTCTGGTTGTAGGGGTGTAGATGGTAGTGCTCATCTCTGTTACTGAGCCAAAGAGCTAGCATTGTCCAAGAACTACCCCAGTGGTCACGTAGCCAACATGACTGCACTGAACGCTGTTACCTTCCCATTGAAGCGGTACCTATTTATCTATTTGCATTTGCATGCTTTCGAACTGCTGAGTTGGTAAAAGCTGGGACTAGTGACAAGAGTTCAACCCATCATGCAGTACTCAAGCCTCAAAATTCCAACTTTCTGATCATCAAACTTGGCTTCTTAACCACTGAGCCTCCACATCCCTAAGTAACATAATAGCAACCCTCTATTGTTGACTGTTTATCGATCCATTTCCAGTATTGCTATGTACTGTATATGTATTATCCTACTTGTATGTATTTTCCCTGGATAATGATTAACCTTCCATTTTGAAGCCAAGCCCTCCCTTCAGTCCATCTGCCTTGGTCCAGGCCTCGGAGGTTGAGAGGAACTGCTGGACCTCTTACCCTTTCCCGTCACCACTCCCTTCTCCTTCTGTGTCATGTCTTTTTAGATTGTAAGCCTGAGGGCAGGGAACCGTCTAACTAAAAAAATTGCATGTACAGCGCTGTGTAAATTTACAGCGCTTCATAAATAAAGGTTAATAATAACAACAACAACAACAACAATAATAATAATATTTGACGTAGGGTTCAAAATATTTTTTTGCATTTTCCTCCTAAAATAATAATTATTTATTTTACCTTTTACCTCAGAATGATCCAAAATGTCTTCTAGGGGCCCAAAACATGGTTAGAATTCTCCC
Organism: Sceloporus undulatus; assembly: GCF_019175285.1. Lineage (NCBI taxonomy): Eukaryota > Metazoa > Chordata > Lepidosauria > Squamata > Phrynosomatidae > Sceloporus > Sceloporus undulatus. Next base: position 225,242,854 of record NC_056525.1, read on the forward strand.
ATGTCCCCCGGAGACAGTAGTAGGTGTGATATAGAGTTCAGTCCTGCTTGCCATAGGCAATTTGATACATTGTAGAAAATACATAATACAAAATACATATACAATACAACTTAACTTAGTATAGTTTATCATACATATTCATCAGACAGAACTAATGCCTCATCATCCCTTTCTAGTGCTAAGGACCCACAAATCCTCTCATATGTATTTACACTTGTAAAGTTGTTCCAAAGTCAAGTGGCTCTATTTGGCCAAAGGCTTCAGGCACAATAAGGTGCCCAGCCACAAGATTAATGGTGAGGGAGTTGAACAGGCCAGCCTGACTGGATCCTCCAGGTCAGAGAAAGCAGGTTGGTGTAGACTGAAATTAAAGACCTCTTTAAAAAGAGACTTAAGACCTTTCTGTTTGAGCAAGCTTTCCCTGATGTCTCTAACAACACCTGACTACCCCCCCCCCATATGAATGTATTATCGTCCACACTTGCTAGTTGGATTTGTTATATTGTGTATACTGTGATGGTTTTATCAGTATTTTGTATTGTTTTATTGAAGTTTTATTTGTATTGCAATTTTTATTCCCATGTTTTCTTGTTATTGCAATTCGTGTTGTACACCGCTTTGATCATTTGGAAAAGCGGTTAACAAATAAAAGTTGTTGTTGTTGTTGTTGTTGTTGTTATTATTATTATTATTATTATGGCCTATAAAATAATTTTATAGACATTTTGGTGTCACCACATCTGTTAGTGCCATCCTTTGTGATCTGCAACTCCCTAGTGATGCCACTGCTTATGCACCTCTCTAGGAGGCTTCATCATGTGGTTACCAAGCTCAGCACTTTTTCTAATCGTGGAACGGGCAAGTAGCTATGTAACAGGCTTCAATACCAACTTTCACAATTGGTATCACAAGGTGAAGTGTGCCTGGCTTTGAGTTTGATATTGGTACAGTCGGCCCTTCTTATACATGGATTTTTTATACATGGATTCAAGCATCCATGGTTTGAAAATATTCCCAAAACTTATAAATTTCAAGTATCAAACCTTTATTTTCCATTTTTATAAGGGACACCATTTTGCTATGTCATTATATTTAATGAGACTTGAGCATACACGGATTTTATTATACACGGGGGATCTTGGAACCAAACCCCAGCGTATAACAAGGGTCCACTGTACTTGAATACTTCTGGTGCATCCTCACAGGGTGAAAAAAGGAGAGTGAATCCCAAAGTGGTCCATAAAAAGCAGTTACAGCAAGGGGAGGAAATAGGCGTAAGCTTAACACTAAGCTCATTTGTGAAAATTCTTTTCCACTGAAATGTTATTAACCTATACAGCTAAGGAGATTGTCTTGCTGGACCTAAAATGGAGAGGCAATTCTGGAATTTTATGACTATTTTTCCCCCAGACAAGTGAATTTATTTAACTTGGAATTCATCCTTTGAATGACTTTCTGTGGGATTAGCTATTATCCTTACTAGCAAAAATTAAGAAATTATAATCATTTCCATTAGGAGATAAAACTGCTTTCTGAATCAAGGACTCTAAATTCAACTCCATTTCAACCAGTTCAGGAAGGTATCGTTCATCCCCCTGGAATACAAATTTTGTTATTCTAGTATTAAGCTTGTGTATATTCACTTTCATTTCAGGGCTTACACTTTTGCAAAACCATATCCCAAATTTGATACCAACTTGACTAAAGATAGATAAGGGGAGTTTCTTCCTGCACCTCAGTCCCAAATAGATTCAGCCTGCCTGAGCCTTTTCAGAATACATGCAAAATTTAGTTCCTCCCTTGCTGAAGTCATACTGCCGAGGAGTAAATTACAATAATAATAATAATAATAATAATAATAATAATAATAATAATAATATTTATTTATATACCGCCCTATGGCAAACCAATGATATGAACCTCTACATCTCAGAAAAATCTGAGTAATTTCAGATTTCATTAGCCTTTCATTAGCCTTTCCTGTAGCCATTGCCTCTTCTGCTTCACTTTCCAAGCATACAGTGGTCAGAATCCTATTGGTTAATTCCAACTGGAGTAAACCTATTGAATCAATTCTTGAATGGTGGGTAAACATGTAGGTAAATCTGATTGACCCAATGGATCTATTCAAATTGAGATCAACAATGGGATTTAGTCCATTGAAAGGGAAAGGGGAGGGAATCTGCTAAAAGGAAAGCTTCCCATCCATAATTCATTTGCTAGCCTGCAACTAGGGATGGAAATTTGGGTTTAGTGGTCAAAATTTTCTAGAAATATTGTTGGAGATGCTCTGTCATGCTTAATGACAGTGTTGCTAGGTGAAGCTGTGTCCAACTTGAAGCAGTTAAACTGTTGCTGTAGACTATTCCTTGAACAAAAGATGTACTGGTTTGGCTTCGTTCTGAATTAACTCCACATGGTGTTGGAATTCTAACAGCACACTTTCAAAGACATGCTTGCTAGGTCACAGTTTGCAGCCTGAGAAAGTTTCAACTTTAACAGGCCATCAGATTGGCCTGACTAGAAAGAAATACCGGTATATGCTTGGGGAAATTCAGTTTAATTTTCTCATTGACAGAAAGAAGCTGACTGATCTTCAAATCTTTTATTTTTTCTGAGGAGAATCATAAGAATGACTAAAAAGGGGTTCTGGCAAAGTTTGAATATTATATTATATAATATTATAATATAATAATATATATAATATTATATTACATGCTGGCATATTATATTATATGCTGTCTTTGAGAATGACTAAACATTTTGAGATGGCCTGTTTCTACTAGAGAGCTGAAACACCTGGCGTCACTGAAATCTTTTGTGAGAGGCCTGTATGAGATGGAAGAAAACTGAATTTGGGAACAAAAAGGAGAAAAATGTAAGCGAGTCTAGAAATGCAAAAAGATTTAACTTTTCACAGTGCATACAAAATAGTAAGATATTCTGAAATGGTTAAAAATCAGAACACAGAGAAGAAACTAGTCTAAAGCATCATTGAGAAGATTTTCAGCAAACACTGTCTTTAAGGCAAAAAAAATTCAGTTCCATTACTCATGAAATGAGTTAAAGGAATGAAAAAAAAAAAAAAAAACAGGTGTTAAGAGGGAAACAAAGAGCCAGCTGTATGGTGTTTTCTGTAGGTGGCTGTGATAAAAGAGAATAGACAAATCAGACTGAAAGACTAAATTACCATATATACTTGTGTATATGTTGAGAAATTTAGGTCAAAAATTGACCCAAATAACCTGGGCCTACATATATGTGGATCAGTACGGTAACTGACCCATCCTCTCCCCAGCCAGGCTTCTCTCCGAGAGAAAGCCCAGCTGCGAAGATGCTGGGGAGGGTGACTGATTGCCTTGCAGCCTCTCCCAGCCAGGCTCCTCCCCTGGGAAAAAATTGAGCTGGTAAGATGCTGGGGAGGGTGACCAGCCAAGCTCCCTCCCAGCTGCGGAGAGGTTGGAAAGGATAGTGGAGGTCACCCCTCCGCAGATTGTCAAGGTCACGGATCTGAGATCCGCGAGTTAGCAAGGGCGACTGTAATTCATTTTAAAGACTATTGCTGATTGCACACATACTCTCTTGTTATGGTTAGAGTTAAAAGTGCCTGTTCTAGCTAGTAAGGTATCACTGTGTCCAATCTGAAGCAATTAGCACTACTATTCTCGATCAGGAGAAAGGCAGGATTATAAAATAAAATAAAATAAAATAAAATAGTGTTCTGTAGTTAAACAAACCTATTCTCTAGAAGAGACACACCGGTTTGGCTACTCTTTCTGAAATAACTTAAAAGATGCTTCTTACAAAATTTGTTGTAAACTATGTTCACAGTGCTTCCAAAATCCACACATTTGCAAGGTTACTGATATGTACTGGAAAAAGAAAATAGCCCCAAAAATATGCAAGCATTTTTTTTAAAATGAGATTTTAAAAACTATGTAGAAAAATACACTTCAATCATCACACAGTAAACCCATTACAAGCTACGCCAGTTCCTACAAACAAAACTGGAGTTTAAAAAAAAAAAGCCCATAGGTTTAAAAATGCAGGTGGCTTTTTAGGTTTAGTACAGTGGTTCCCAACCTTTGGTCTTCCAGATGTTTTGAACTTTGGTTCCCAGAATTCTTGTCTGTTGGCCAAGTTGGCCAAGGCTTCTGGGAACTGAAGTCCAAAACACCTAGAAGACCAAAAGTTGAGAACCAAGGCTTTTATAGATGATTTGCCTTCTAGAGTTGCAGCTCCTCCCCCCTTTTTTCCCTTCCTTTTTTGGCATTTATTCATGAAGAAGGGTGTGAGGCCTGCAAAAATGGCATGTGGACCATAGGCATGTGATTCACACCTCAGTTTTATATTGGAAGGGAAAGTTATTTCCTAAGATGGAATGCAGTCAATTTCCAACCTTCATTCTTTCCAAAATTCACCAGTGTCACCACAGTGAATCCATCCTTTCGTTGCTGCTTCTAGCAACTGCAGGTAAAAACAATCAGTAACCATGGAATATGCTAGTGCCTCGTGGTCTTTCTTAAGCAGAGTGTTCTCCATGAGGCATCAGCAGTCTCAATTAGAAAAGGTTTTCTGGCTGTAATGGCAATATAGATTTGATCCCCCACTCTTCAATTCAGGTGCTGGAAAATGCTATCTCATTACTTTTAATGAAAGGCCTGTTATGAACTGCAAATTAAACTTGAAGGTTCTTCATGCTGATTTTGTTTACCTAATTTGTCCAGCAAAAGGAGTCCTTCTTCCTGGCAAGTTTAACCCTCTGAAAACCAATTATGTTTCTTTGCAAACTGCACTGAATTCAGCACAGCAGCCTCCCAGGTTTGCGTATAAGACTACAATCTGTAGCTTTTATATATTGCAGTTTAATCATATTTTTTTCAAAAATAATAATCTTTTATTCTCGTTCTAAAACTCAATACTTCTCTGGCCATCAAAAATCCCAATGAAATACATATCTCCATGTCACCAGAAACCAAAATACTTCATTTCCATACACAAATGATTTTGAATTTGAATTATCATTCTTACACACCAAGGGCAAATAACAGTCTGCCTCTGGCTTTCCACTCCACCACATACCTCTGAGGAAGTAGACTTAAGTCCATGAAAGCCCATGCTGCCAATTTCTTTCTTTCAGTTAGTCTCAAAGGTGCTACAAGATCTCTCTGCATCAGGGGTATGGGTGTGCCACCTTACTGGTCCCAGATAAAAGTACTGATTGAGGTTCTTCAGGTGGGACCTTGGTTGGGGAGCCAAACCCACTCCTTCCCCACATAGAGAAAGGAGAGAAGGACACAGCACTCCTGGTGAATGTTCCAGCTCCCAGTTGAGTTCTGAATTCAGATTCCAGCCAGCACTAGCAAAGCCAGGTTGAGACCATACGTGAATTGGCTCCTTTCCTATTTCCTACACAGAGAAGGAGTAGGAAAGGAGGACAAAGCACTCTGGTGCTTCTCTTGACCTTTGTCTAGCTTTCATCCAATTTCCCTTCTTCCTCTTCTTTCTAAGGTTCTGGAACGGGTCATTTGTTCTTGCTGTCTTGAGTTTCTCGAAACCGACTCCATTCTAGATCCCTTTCAGTACGGTTTCCACCCACGGCACTCTACAGTGATGGCCCTCACAAAGATCTTGAATGATCTTTTGCAGGCCAAGGCAAACGGCCTCTACACTGTTCTCATTCTTCTTGATTTGTCTGCGGCCTTCGACACCATGGATCACTGTCTCCTAGTTGATATACTTTCTAACCTCATGTTCTCAGACTCTGTTCTTGATTGGTTTAAATCTTATTTGTCAGATAGATCTTTTGCAGTGGTCACAGGTGGTCAGACTTCATCTTCTGTTCCCCTATCTGTTGGAGTTCCCCAGGGTTCTGTTTTGGGTCCCCTACTGTTCTCTCTTTACACATTGTCCCTAGGAAAACTTATCAGTTCTTTTGGTTTTTCCTATCATCTGTATGCTGATGACACTCAGCTGTATCTTTCCACCCCTGACCTTTCTCCGGGGCTTGAACAGCAAGTTTCATCATTCATGTCTCACAGCTGTCTCTCTGTGGATGCGCCATCGGCATTTGACGCTCAACATGTCCAAGACGGAGCTTCTTGTCTTTCCACCTAAGACTTCCCTCCAATACTCCTTTTCTGTTTCTGTCAATGATCGGTCCAGGAAGCCCGCAGTCTTGGCTTCATTTTTTATTCTTCTCTGTCATGTATTCCCCAGATCCAGGCCACACCCAAGGCCTGTCGATTCTTTCTTTACAATATTGCTAAAATCCATCCATTTCTCTTGGCCTCTACTGCCAAGACTCTGGTCCACGCTCTGGTCGTCTCGCGACTAGATTATTGTAACCTCCTTCTGGCAGGGCTTCCTCTCTCTCACTTGCATCCTTTAATTTTGGTCCAGCATTCTGCTGCACGCATTATTGCCTCTGTTTGACGCTCTAACCATGTTTCTCCTCTATTATCATCCCTTCACTGGCTCCCCTTCCCCTTCCGTATTCAGTATAAGCTTCTGTTGTTAACTTTTAAAGCTCTGCAAGGGCTGGACCCTCCTTATTTATCTGAACTTCTTTCTCTCCACATTCCAACTCATACCCTCTGTTCTGGTAGTCGGGGTCTGCTGTCCCAGCCAAGGTTCTCCACTGCCCCATCCCAGATTCATTCCTTTTTACTTGCTGCCCTTCACTCCTGGAACCTCCTTCCCCCACAAGCAAGGGTCATTGCTTCTTTAACCAGTTTCAAAACTGAGTTGAAGACTATATTGTTCAGGGAAGCGTTCCCAGGCATTGTGTGACTGTTTATCCAATTGTTATCCGATATTTTATTTTATTTGATACTTGATGTACTTAATCTGTTGCCTCCTTATTTTATCTAATTCTATCTTGTATTATATCTATTGTTTTATATGTATTTTGTAGAATGTATGCCATTGGCAGGTTTCATTTTTATCGATTTTATTGTCTATATGTACAGCGTCACATAGGGAAGGAGGAAGCCGATTGTGCATGTCTAACACTGGCAGCTTGTTTACTCAGTGTTTGAGAAAATGCATGGAAACCTGAACTCAGGATTCAACTGGGCTGTGGCACATGGGAGGGAGCAGAACCTGGATTCAGTAGTGACTTTCCATTTCAGCTAGGATGGTGAATTGTATTGGTATCTCTGATTAGAGATAAAAGTGGTGATTCCTCTCCCCAGGATGACCTAGGAGCCTCTCCAATCTGGATATTGATTTTTGAGGTGTGTTTCCTCACCAAACTTTAGTGAAAGATGTAAGAGCTTCTTTTGCAAGAACTGTTTGAAGCACGAGGGTCTCCTTACTGTCTAATGGTTTTATTTTTATTTTTGCTGTGCAAACCCCCATGGTAGTTTAAGCACTGGCTTTGAAGAACATGTAGTCTTCTGCTTTCAGTTAAAAACATAAGGGCTTCTTCATAGTTTAATAGAATGGTGTGGAAATAGACCTTGCAGGCAATAATCCTGTAAGAGCAAATTTCCCCCCACAAAGGGACTTCTTTTTAACTGCCATAAAAATACTGCAGGTTTAAAAGACGGTGGGAGCTTCTGGTTGACAGATGTGCTCCTCAGGATGCTGCATGACTTGCAATGAAATTACCATATGGCTATGATTATTCATCCATATTAGGAGTTGCAAAGTTAGATGTGCATCAAAATGAAATTCCATCAGTGGCAATGCAAAGGGCAGGGGGTATGTGTGCATGGGTAAAATTAAGGCCTGCCGTTACTTCTTGATCATGGAGATGGCTGCTTCTTTGTTATAATACCTGTACAAGGTTAAAATAGTGAAGAAGGATGAAAAGTAAAAATGTTTGTGATCTCTTCCTCCCCTTCTCTTTCTTCAATTTCAGTCTAAAAAGGGAGAAAAATGGGGCAAAATACACGAACTGCAAAGGAGGAGGGTTAACAGGAGAATAGTGGGTTTGTGTGTTATGGATCTTCAAGTCAGCTATTGACATATGGTGACCCCATGAATTTCATAGGGTTTTCTTAAGCAAGGAATACTCAGTGGTGGTTTTGCCAGTTACTTCCTCTGAAATATAGCCTACAATGTCTGGTATTAATTTGTGGTTTCCCATCCAAGTATTAACCAGGGTTGACCCTGCTTAGCTTCAAAGATCAGTCAAGATTTGGTGCCTTTAGGGTACAGTATTCAGTCCCTTTTGATTATTGGGTTTAGCCTATCAAAATCCCTGAATTATATTTAGTATGTTGCTGCCCCCTACTGCTTCTAGATGGGTTTATGTATAATTTTATTCATTTCCATATATTTATAGGTGAACAAAATGCATTCTCCTTGTTAACTTATGATTTTTTAATCATTATAAACTGTTATTTTTTCTAAAAGCTGTCCCCCCCCCCCCCCCGCATTTGACAGTAATCGTGGCTGGGGCCCCATAAAGGTCAGACAGCTGTTTTATATTTATATCTGCTTTAATACCACTCACACATATGCACATGCAGACATAGAAATTAATGGGTAAGGTAAAACCCTGATGTATAATCAGCTCTTGTGAAATGACAAATTAGAGTAATACAATTCTAAATTGCCTTGCTACATATTTATAACCTGTGATAAATAGGATTGATTCCCAGTAACATTAAAGCAAGTAACCATTGCTCATTGACCCTAAGCAGCAGTTATCAGACTATGATATTTTTTACATGTTATAATTATAATTTTTCAGTTTATGAAATTAATGTATATACTCATGTATAAGTATAGAAAATATTAGACAAAAAAATAAGGTAAGCCCTAAAACCTGAGTTAACTTATCCATGAGTTAATAGAAGTCGGTAATACTGGATACTAAGGGTGAGTAGTCTGACCACGTCTGATGCGGGTTTCCACATTCATCAGAAGATGACACCTAATCCAATTTTTGTTAATCCATACTGCTGTCATAATGACCTTTACGAGAGAATTATCATGTCACTTTTTGCAATACATACAGGTCCTGGTGTTCATATTAAGTTCTAAGACAGGGCGGTAAACATTATAAAACATGGCAGACATTCATGTTTGTTCGGGACAGAGATAGAAGAGCCTTTTCCCCCTTTTCCTTTCCTTTCCTTTCCTTTCCTTTCCTTCTTTCTTTCTTTCTTTCTATTTATTTATTTATTTGATCACTACTACAGAAATTGTGGTCCAGAATTCAGTGTATTTAAGTGAGAGTAAGGGGAAGCTTGTAAGCTAAGGGCCCGTACAGACAGGTCAAAATAAAGCTGTTTCAGGTCACTTTGGAGGTATGCTGTTTAAATGATCCATGCATCCTAAGAGGCCAGAAGCCACACCAAAGCTATGCTCCAGTCCTAAGGACTGGAGTGCAGCTTTGGCGCCACTTCTGGCCTCTTAAGATATGTGTGTCATTTAAACAGCATACCTCCAAAGTGACCCAAAGCAGCTTTATTTTGGCCTGTCTGTACGGGCCTTAAAATGTGCTACTCAAGATGTGCCACTGCAGTTCCATGGTTTTATAGCTACAAATCTGCTTCATTGTCAAGACTTTATTTAACCACACTACATTAATTCTCCCTCATCTTCCTAACGTTATCTTTCAGTAATAAAGTTGACAAGTATTGAACTGCTCCTGAATGACTGACAGTGACATGCACCCCCTTAGGTCAATGGCAGAAGCAGTCATTATATGATCAAGTTACCATTTTCCTTATTTTTCTTTTACAGACTCTACATGGTGCTTCCTATTTTTACTGACGATCCACCCATAATGCTAATCACCTTGCCTGCCTTTCCTGCCCCATTGCTTTCAAAATAGCTTTTCCTTGATATATTTTGACAGTTCCCACTCGTGTTGTGCTTCTTGTCATTCAGTCAGCAGGGGTTTTCCACAGTTCTTATTTGATTGCTGCTTTGCAGAGTTCCCAGCTTCTGATTTTTACACTTATTGTTTGTCTCCTTAAAATACCAGTCCAGAAATCCTTTTAATTTTTTGGTTGCTGTCCAAAACATGTAACCTCAAGGATCCCATGCAGTAATTTATTCATTTATTCTGTGTGACAGAAACATAGTGGTTTTATTCTCATTAAATTCATAATGCATAGAGATACATATCAGTACTGTCTCCTATGCCCAGAATGGTGCTAGCAACCCAATTCAAGATGCAACATGTTTTTTAGATGTACATGCACATTATCACAATGAGACAGTACACTGGGAGCAACAGTGAAATATCTGGGCTTCGGTGATGTTTAGAAGGCATGAGATGATGGACTGACATCCAATAGTACAACATAACATATTGTGGTATAATAGTACTATGGGAGAATTAAATCACCAGCAGCTGCAAAACAAACAAATAAACAAAAACTGGTTAGGTTGTTTAGGTTCATCCTTGCACAGATGACTTCACAACATTGTGACAGATGTCACAGAAAGAGTAGACCATGAAGCCTACCCTTTCCATGAAGTCTACCCTTTCGATCACATCTTGTCAGGTGGATGTTAGAGTAACATAAGTGAGATGGAGGACATCAAGTAGCAAACAGTTTCAACTAGCACTTGAAAGAAGTCATGGAAAATATACAGGTTTCCAGGGCAGCCCTATCATTAACCCCAGTAAGGAAGATATCTCAGGCAGCAGATACTAGAGGACAGCAAGTAAAACTCTGTCTTCAGCCCCTTGGCCATTTCCTTGCCTATCCAGTTGGCTTACATACATGATGACATACTGAAACCATTCAGATGGAGGAAGGTGCTGTCTTGTCCATTGCCTGGGATGGCAAAATATCTCAGTCTAACCATATATATTTCTAAATTTAAAACACATCAAATAATTAAATGCCACAACATAAACATCATTTTAATAAATAATATACTACAGGAACCAGGCAGTCATCTGGATATGAAAAGGGGCGTTTTCATTATTCATCTCCCTGCTACCCTGTGAGGTTCCAATTGACTACTTGTGACCCTTTAGTGACTGGCACTTCCTTTAAAATTTAGACAAATGGAATGGATTATCCACTGAAAGACTGTCTAATCATTACAGATATTGCTTTAATACCAGGAAAGATACCAGTGCAAAGATACAGCTTGTTTTCTTTTGCAAAAACAAAAAAAATTTGTGCACTCTAAAATACATAATAATTCATTTCTGTTGCACATTCTTGAAAGGATAGCTTTGTTCTTGACCTTTTTCTTTCTCTTTTTAAACCATTCCTTCAGATTCAAAAGAGTTGTAGCAGAGACAGTCTCCCAGATAAAAAGTAGGAAGCAACTTTTTGACCTTCCTCTAAGAATATGTGTTAGATCAGGGGTCAGCAACCCCCGGCCCGCGGGCCACATCCAGTCCGGCGAGGCGTTGGGACCGGCCCGAGCCCGGTCCTGCCGCCGATTGCCAAAGGCCCTGCGCCGGTGGCAATCGGTAGCAGGACTGGGTCTCTCACGTGGGGCCTTTGGCCTGTCGCGCAAGAGGTCCTCAGCCAGTGGAAAGGCAGGGCCAAGGAGCCTTGCTTCAGCGAGGCTCCTTGGCCCTGCCTGGTCCCTTCCGTGGGCGGGCGGGCAGGGCCAAGGAGCCCTGCTGAAATGAGGCTCCTTCGCCCTGCATGGGTCCCTCCGCCAGCAGACAGGCAGGAAGGGGGCGGGGGTCCTCCTCCTCCTTCCCTCGGCTGCCAGACAGCCGCGGGCAGGGAAGAAAGGGGGTGGGGGAAGAGGAGGAGGAAGAGGAGCAGGAGGAGGAGGAGGATGAATAAAAAGAGTAGCAGGAGGAGGAGGAGGAGCAACCTGGCCCCCAGCTCAAAAAGGTTACCTACCCCTGTGTTAGATAGTCTAGTATGTGTGCTGTTTGTTGCTATTATCATTACATACACAGCAGCAACAATTGAGCTAGGTATTTTACAATATGTGTATGTGTGTCTTCAAGTCACCTGTCGACTTATAGTGAACCCATGGATTTCAAGGTTTTTCTTTGGTAAGGAAAGGAATTGCTAGTTAGGAATTGCTAGAAATAGGAAGCACCTGGTGTTCATTAGTGGTATCCCATTCAAATATCAACCAGAGCTAACTCTGCTTAGCTTCCAACATCAAATGGGATCTGGTGCCTTTTACAGCTCAGCAGCTAAATTTAGCCATCCCTTGCTATACATGGGGGATCCATTCCAGACATACAGATAGCAAAAAATATGGGACCTTAAGTCCTGTTCTTTTCAATGGGCACATGTGCACCCTTGTGCCTGTGCACACAGCCACATGTCATGGGTAACCTTATCAAAGGCCTTACTGAAATCATGATATACTATATCCACAGTCTTTCCATTATTATTATTATTATTATTATTATTATTATTATTATTTGTATCCTGCCTCTCCCTGTATTGGATCGACCAATACATCTACCAGTTTCAAAGTACCCATTATCACATGTCTTCTCAATAGCACAGTTGGGTCTGCATGCCATTGCTCTCTCTTCCTGAGTCCTCCTTAACCCCTCCTCCCTGCCCTATGCCATACCTAGCATGCCTTTCAGGTTCATTTTATTTTTATTTTCCCCTTTTTTCTAGCAATTCTCGAATTCTGCTAATGTGATTTAAGTATTCAAAGAAGAAGAAAAGAAATAGGAAAAATAATAATAAAGGCAATCAGCCTGGCTGGGAATAGCAAGGGGGAGGGAGGCAGTGGAAAAGGAGGAGAAGCTGACACTATGTGACTGCCAATATTATAACTGTCCTGGCTCCAGTATTTCACTCCTGGGGACTAGTGTTGATGAGTTTCCCCTGTCAATGGAAAGGGACAGCCTAACCACACTTGGGGGACACAGCAGCTACAGGTCAGAGGCATGGTTTTGTGATTAGTACAGTCCAGTGATGGTGAACCTTTTAGAGGCAGAGTGTCCAAACTGCAACCCAAAACCCACTTATTTATTGCAAAGTGCCATGTCCCTCTGGCTTTCTAGTAACAAACTCTGGCAAACTCTGTGCAGGAACGATGGCACATGTGCCCATAGAGAGGGCTCTGAGTGCCACCTCTGGCACGCGTGCCATAGGTTCGCCATCACTGGTGGTCACTCTGGAGATCAGAGTTCGATTCCCCACTCAGTCATGGAAACCCTCTGGGTGACCTTGGCTGTGTCACACACTCTCAGCCCCAGGAAACCATGTGATAGGTCACCATAAGTCAGGCACACTTGAAAGCACACAACAGTATATAAGAAAATGCTTATTTTCCCCCCCCCCCCCATACTCTGAGTAATCTACTATTACTACTCTTATAATAAAGTCATTGTTTCACACAATCATACCTCTAGACTTGCTGTGGAAATGGATAAAAGGTTTTCATTTACTTTGGCGGGATACAAACCGCCATATAGTACGTCTTCTGTACGTACTAGGGTTAGGAAGGGGCGGTGCTTCCGCACCCCCCTAACCCTAGTACGTATAGAATACGTACAACATGGCGGCGCCCCTTCCACATGGGGGCCGCCATGTTTACGTACTGGACGCATAGCGTCCAGATGTGTCGCGGCGCCTATGATGTCGCGAATGCGCCAGCGGTGCCTCGCGACATCATAAAGGCGCCGCAAAAAGAAGTTCCGAAATGGAGCTTCTTTTTTGCTCCGCGCGGGAGCCGCGCGGTTTGGCTGCTGCGGCTCCTGCACGGAGCAAATGGCGCCGGCGGGAGACCGCCGCAAAGCGGTGGTCTGTAACCCGCCTTTGTATCTGTGGCAGTAGTGTAAATAAAGAACCAAGCAGTTAAATGGCAGGAAGCCAGTTTAGACCTGTAAGTGTGCAAGTTAGAAAGGGGTTACAGGGGAGCCAAGGTAGTCCTGATGTTGAAACCAGAGAACCATATAGGTGTGTATGTATGAGGGAGGAGGAGTCCCAGAGTAGCAGTAGTGAAAATAAAGTGAGGGTGTGGGAAGTAAAGGTATAAATAAAATATTCTTGTTGCCTCATTTTTCATGGATGCTTCTGCTTTTTTCCACATTAACATCCAGAGTGCAGCAAGAGAAGGAAACCTGTTTTTCAGGCTTCTGTGTGTAAGCATGTAGAGAGGTGTGTATCATGTTTACTGTAATTAAAGTACTTACAACATCCACTGGCATTTGTATTAAAAATATGCAGAATTGCTAATTGTGTTTACATTCCTCCTTTTCTCCAGGGTGAAAAATGACATATGCATGCTTCCCCAAAGAGTTTCCCATCCAGTTTTTAAACAGCTAGGACTTGATACTTCATCATAGTTGTTGCACTGTGTCTCATAGGCCCTTAAAACATGCTGTGACACAAAATTGCAAGTGCTTTTATTACAACACTTAGCACTTGAAAATGAGTAAGTAGATCTCTTCCTGCTATGTGGGAAAGATTCCCTTCCAAATATCTATGGCTGCATACATATAAATTTGCCTGAGAGTCCCATCAACTCGTAGGGTTAACTTTTAATTAACAAGGGACTGTTCCCTGACTGTAACTGTGCACCAGCAGGATTCCTTCTATTGCACCTGCATACATAAGAAATAAGCAGGCCTTGACTGGATCGACCAAAGACAACAGTCCAGTTACAGTTCCTGGGGCAAAAGATGCCTTTGAGACTCTAAAACAACATGAGTAAAATAGTACCAAGAAGTTTATATATCCAGTAATTTGTATTGAGAAGCATATTGCCTCTGTATAGTGGAAGTATGACACATGATCATCCAAAGGCAAAGATCTTGGAGTCCAACAATATGTTGGAAGTGATGGAGATGTAACTCCACTTACACCAAGATGCATCGTTTGCACACTGGTAAGAATAGAAAGTTTTGATGCGGGTCTCTCATCTGTTAAATTTTAATGACCTTCCTTTGACCCTTTGGTTTTTAGGATTGCTGCGTCATCTTTTTCCTGCCTCTTTTCCAATTTCTCCAGTCCTCTTCCTCTGACATCTTGGCTTTGTATCAAGGGCAGGTGTGCTTAATAAAAAATAGCTGTGTGATTCCAAGGAAAAATGTGAGCTCTTTAACCCAGAATGATACTCAAAGGAGGTTCAATCAACATTTAACACACACGCTGCCTTTTAAAAAACAGGAATCACATTAAGCTGCAAACGGGGTTCATGCCAGTGATGAGATCATTTAGCCATTAACACTACCCTTCCCTCCTCCCATTTGTTTAGATTGTTGTAGAGTAGTTTGTTTTACATATTGTTTTATTTAATTTTATTGTATTTGTTTTAACCTTTTATTAGTTTTATGCGAGTTTTTAGCAGTATCAATTTTTTATCCTTGTATGTATTGGACTTCAACTTATTGATTTTGTATAGTATTTTGTACTCTGTCTTCATTGATATGGTCACTGACTATAAATAAATGTATGTTGCAAGTGACCAGGGCTGGCAAGCTTCCCCCCAATTTTGTTTGGGAGCTACTGGCTTTTGAATGCACAGTTTATTCATTTGCACCTATTGAGAATATTAGGTTGTTGTGGGGACATGACTTCACTCTAGCTCTAAAGCACATTGTTCACTTGTGTGGTGCATGTACTTCAAGTTACTTCTATAATTAAGTTATAGGGCTATACAGACCTTGCGCAGGGTGAGGCGGTGTCTCACACTCCAAGCCTACTGCCACTGGCGGGTGCCATTGTGGCAGCGTGGGAAAGGGTGTTCCGCCATTCTATGAGCCCCTTCCACAGCTTCTTTTCAAGCTTCTTTTGCTCCTGCAGAGGCCATGCGTGGTTGCCGCAGCTCCAATCCAGAGTGAAAAGGGGTGGCATCCCGCTGCCCCTCTGTACAGCCCCTTAGTAATTACAATTAGCATATGCAGTTACACCTCCTTTGGAGTTCACCACATCACATAGACATTTCCAGTCTATCCATATCTTCCTGACTCATCACTTCATAACTTTCATAATTGATTACACTGAATATCTGAAGACCTAGACGTACAAAATCCTATACGTTTCACTTACTTTGTTCAGCATGGTGTACAAATACTTTTGGTATGTCCGTACGCATGACATCCGTCCTGTCGTCGTTTATGGCACCTCCATATATTAGGAATTTTCTCAAGGCAAGGAATTCAGAAGATTTTGCCATTTCCTCCCCAAAAAAAGGCCACAACACCGTACATTGTTTTTCACATCAAGTACTACCAGAGCTTTCGGGGAGTTATTTAGATTTAGTTTTGATTTATTTCTAGAATCTAATAAATTCGATTCTGTCCGACCGTACTATGTGATCTGTGTACCTTTAAATAATGAACCTGATATGTGCTCTATATCAACTGCATATGGACTTGGTTATTTGTTCTTATAATATTTGCTTATATTTGTAATTCCAAAAATTAAGTTTAATAAGCATTTGTTTGAATTTTTAAAAGTGCTTAAGCAGCTGAAAATTATATCAATGAAATTATTTTCTTCCTGTTTGCAAAGGGAAAGCGCGAGCAATGGACTGAACAGATGCTTAATATATGATCAGTTTCCTGGTATTTTGTATTCCATCCCTGTATCCTTACACTTTTGTTGTTGTTTTTTCCCTTTCTTTTTTATAAAATCTGTACTATATAGCAGGCTAACGGATTTCAGGAGCTTTCAGTTCTAGCTCTTAATTTCAATTCATAGCATATGTTACCTGACTATCTTCCTTCATAACACATCATCAACTAATGGATGAATTCTTGTTTATTGGTCTTTAGATGCTATCACTTCACAAGCAATCAACTAAAATGTCAGTTCTAGCAAGATAGAAGGCTCTGTAGTATCACAACCAGACTACCCTCAGTAGCAAGACACACTCTGGGAAATAAAATGAAAGCTTTCAGCGCACAGCAAATAAAATTACTTACCTCACACATCCTTGCCCCAATCTGGCCTTTGAGGGTGCAAAAAGAAAGTCAAAAAAACGGCTCCTTTTTGACAACCTCAAAGGGTGCCAGAGCCCGACCACTTGCTGGAATGATCTCCTCATGCTACATTGTAGGGATGCAGTGCTGGAGAGTGCGATGATGCGACGCACCCACGTTGAGTGGTGCACAACATAGGGCACCCTGGGGACGGAGTTGGGCATGCTGTCATGAGATGGCGTGCCCCAATGCCTGTCACATGCCAGCCTTAATGGCGGATGTGTACAGGGCCAACGTTTACAAAATATGGTTATTATCATTTAGATTTATTATTGTAGTCATTATATAATTACAATATCAAATATATTGCAGTTGTATTCATTAGGTTAGCTCTTTCAGTAGACACACAGTGAGGTGACCACCAGGTGCAGAACAATATAACACGGCTTTACTGCTTTTATTTATTTATTTAATTTCTATGCTGCCTTTCTCCCCAGAGGGACCGAAGGGGGCTCACAGATAAACAGTAAAATCTCATGTAAAATTCAAAACAATTAAAACATCTTCACCCAATAGAAAATCATAAAATAACAAAAGTTCAAAACAAACTAAACCCACCTGCTCCATAAAAAACACCCTTCTATGCATTATAGACAAAATGCCTGCCTGCATAAAAATGTTTTACTTGCCGCCTATAGAGCTACTTACTTGCTTCGCCACTGTAGAGCTGCTGCCTTTGTGCAACTCCTAGAACCAACTACTTTCTAAATGCCTTCAGAGGAATAGCTGGTTCGGTGTAGAGAGGGACATAAATGACCTTCCAATAAACTAGTAAAATGTGGGCTATTTGGTGGATTTGTAACTGATTGATAAACAGGACTCAATGACTCCTCTTCACCGGAGTGAAATGACTATGAGGTACCACAGGATTCTGTCCTGAGCTCAGCACTTATCAACATCTTGTCAGTGTTTTTGGATGAAGAATGAGGATCTACTATCAAATTTACAGATGACACTAAATTAAGAGGGGATAGCCAATAACCCCAGAAGAGAAAACACACTAACAAATTAGAGAGCTGGCCAGAACAATAAAAATAATTCCACTGGGACAATGTAAGGTAATAAGAAGGGGGGAAATTAAGTGCTCACAATATAGATGGGTGACACTTGGTTTGACAACAATATATATGAAAGGAACTAGAAACTTAATAGACGAACTGAACATGATCAATTATGATGTGGCAAACTGATCTAGGTTTCATCAATGGATAGTGTCTAGATCAAGGGAAGTTATAGTGCACACACTTTATTCGCTTTGGTCAGACCTCAGTTGGAATACAGTGCCCACCTCTGGGCTCTATAAATCAAGGGGATGTTGATAAGGTCCAGAGAAGAGTTGCCAAATGGTAAAAGTTCTGGAAAACAATGAAAAAGGGGGATCACAGATTATTAATCTGGGAATCTATTTGCTAAATGGGGGAGTGGAGAGTAGCACGGTTGGGGAGGCATGATTCCCTCCACTGTTTAAAAAGTATGGTATGCAAATGTTTAATAAAGCTTATTTATATAGCGCTGTAAATTTACACAGCCTGTACATAAAATCATTTAATTAGATGGTTCCCTGCCTCATGCTTACAATCTAAGAAGACAGACACAAAAAGGAGAGGAATGGTTGAGGGAAGGGGATCAGTCCACATTCTTCTCTCCTCTGAGGCCTGGCCAAGGCAGATGGACAATGGAGGGCTCTGTATCTTAAGGATAGGCCTGATGGCATGGCCCACCCCTCCTCCCCTCAGAGGCCAGATGGTGAGTGATGCTTGGGAAGGGTTCAGTTTCTTCCTCTGCGTCGCCCTCAAGCATAATAAATAATAGAATAATAATAATAATAAATCTTATTCTATCCCGCCCTCCAGAGAGCAGGGCGGCTTACACAGTGCAAACAAGTGCCACACAATACAAAGTTAAAAAAAGCACATAAACATCAAATACAAAGTAAACAACACAAAAAAAAGCCCCATAGCCCCTCCTCAGGCCACGAGAGAGGAGGGGAGGACCCACAGATCTAATCGGGGAATGCATGCTTAAATAGAAAGTCTTGAATACTTCCTAAATTGCCAGGGTAGTAGATGGCGGAGCTCGGTGGGCAGTGTTCCAAGGCGGGGCAGGTAAAAAGGACCTTCTAGAAGTAGAATCAACCTACTAGCCCCAGGCACCTTCCAGCAATTGCTGCCCAGATGTTCGAGTGCGAGGCGGATTGTATGGAGAGACGGTCCTATAATATAAAAAACATCTATGTTAGTCATTTATGTGTCTCGATATATCAGAAGCCTTGTGTTTATATAAGTATGCAGTCGACTTGTGATTTCATGAGGCTGCCAGCAATTCATAATTATATATAATATATATATATAATAAATATATATTATCAGGCAAGGTGCAGGATATGGCCCAAATCAGGTGAGCTGGATCAAGGCAAATAGAGTGGCCATATTCCACACACTACCAGCCCTAACTTTGGAATGACCTAACCGGAGGAGACTGTCATATAACTCTCTGAGGCCTTGATTTTTTATTTTATTTGCAGTAATGAAGACTGAAGGCCTTTATGCTGTTGGTGGTGGCTATACTGCAAGAGTATAAAACTTCTTTGGCTAAGAGCTTAATTTGTTCTCAGCAAAAGAAAACAGAAGTGGATTGATTACCCAGAGTGCATTCACAACATAAACACACAAACACAGAGAGATTGTCTCGTATCCCTTGCTGTTCTGGAAAGCGCACACATCTCACAGTAGTAGAGGCTACAAATAACTCTTTAACAATCACAGTAATATTTTTTTTTCTTTATTTAGATCCGCCCACTTCCAGAAGATCAGGGCGGCTTACAACAAGGCAACAAGTGCAAACAAATACAGGTTAAAAACACGAAACAATACAATACAAGTCAAAACAATAACAAAGGCCCCTTAGCCAATCCCATGGCCACGGAAGAGGAGGGAGGCCCACTGGATAGTAACCATTTCCAGAACAGAAATAGTGTTGCCTGACATCTAGCTCTCTCTGCTTTAACCAAACCCTGTTTCCGTTTTTTCTCCCCAAAATATGTTCCACGAAAATAACTCTCTCTTTCTCTCCCTCCCTTGTTTCTTTCTAGCATGCTTTGGAACTTTACTCTTTGCTACCTAACTTGTGTAGTTTTGCACTGAGTTCACAGCAAAAACTATTCACTGTGTAATATTATATGACCACACTATTTTTGAAGGTGTAATAAAAAGAGGACTCTACAATGAAGTCTGCGTATTTTTAAAAATAGGAGGGGGAATAAGATCAATTTATATTATAGTGCTAGAGGCTCCCCTTATAACAATTTCCTAATTAATGAGTTAATCCCTCACTCTCAGCTATCTCATTACTAATAATGCATATGTCCGGGTGTGTACATGCTGGCAACGTAAAAGTATCAGAAGTTAAACCACTGGCTCAAAGCTATTTGCCTAGAATCTTGCATGGGTGGGATTCAGCAGTCAAGCTCCATTGATCAAGCTAGTGTAAAGGTTTACATGTATAACAATAAGTATTCCTGATTCTCTGTCCGTATATAAACACTTTCTCTCACAGAGCCCTTATGCCCCACAGATTTTTAGTTTTAAATGATTCGGTCATTTCTGTCTCATAAGTAGAAAGTCCTTCTGTCTGTTATCTAACTTTAAAACAATCTAACCTTCAATTTAGTAACTTCAGAGAGTTTAGCAATTAATTACAATTATTACAATGTTTAAGGTAGAGAAGAGGAATATAACAAAATACAAAGGGATCTAGTTGTTCTAATAGACAACAACTTGAACAGGGTCATAGCATGTTGTGGGAAAAAACGCTAAAAGAATGATTCTAGGCTTATCAATAATAAAAAATAATAATATAAGAATATAATAATAATAATAATATGAGGATCGAGGCAGGTAACAACAAAGTAAAACAAATACATAGTTGACACAATCCCAACCCACATTTTAAAAATGACAAACATCAAATAGAATCAATATTAAAATCAAATAAAATTAATACCCCATTAAAATAGGTGATGTAAGAGAGAATCAAAGAGGCACATTATGGGACAATGGAGAAGGCTTTTTTTAAAGGGCTCAAGAGATGTTATAGGACAATCTCCTCAGTAGGTCATTCCAAGTTTAGAAGGGTAGTAGTGGGAAATAATATGTCACTCTATTCTGCCTTGATCAGGCTTCACCTGGAAAGTGGGTCCAGGTCTGGGCCACCAGGATTCAAAAATGATTGACAAGCTAGAATGTGCCCAGAGGAGGGAAACCAAAATGGTGAAAGATCTGGAAAACACACTTATGAGGAGCAACGTAGGGGGCTGGTATGTTTACCTGGTGAAGAGAAGTTAACAGGAAATGTGATACCCTGTTTAAATATTGAACGGGTATCATATGAAGTAGAGAAAATTATTTGTTGCAGCTCAAAACTGGACATGGAGCAATGATTCAAACTACAGGAAAGAGATCCCACCTCAACATTAGGAAGAACTCTGACAGTAAGCACTGTTGACAGTGAACACACTCCCTTGGAGAGTGGGAATCTCCTTCTTCGGAGGTTTTTTAACAGAGGTTGATGACCATCTGTGGGATATTTGACTGTATATACCTGCATGGCAAGGGGTTGGATGCCCTTGTCTCTTCAGCTCTAGATTCATGATTCATAAAATCATAGAATCATAAAAGTAGAATAAGTGCAAACCAACATGGTAAGCCAATGTAATGCATCTAATTAAGGTAAAAGGTGCAGAGTAAGGCGGGGGGAATTCCAACATTTTTAGCTGGGGTGGTACAGGTGGGAGCCTTTTCTCTTGCACATGACTAATCTCTCAGGTTCCCAGGTTGATCTTAATTGGCCAGATCATTTACAAGTGGATCTCGACTGATGTGCCCTAACAGCAGTTCAGCTTCCTAATATACCCATTAACCACAGTAAGCGCTCAAACAAGATGGTGTCTCCATAGAATATACACAACCTGAAAGGATTAGAATTGAGTGGCAACCAATTTTGAGACCCTATGGGTTGGTTTTCTCATTTAATTTCTTATTTGCTAATTGTGTGACCTAGGATAAAATCTCAAAAGACAGATGGCAAATTTGGATTTCTGAATTCAAATATACTCATATAATTTCTCTGAGAGCCAAGAGATTCTATGGGTTTATTTCTAATTTAAGTAAGCGATAACTCAAATTAATGTGTTTTTATATTTCTGTTTATGTACAGATATACAGCTGAGCATTGATGGAGGGACAATAACTTCAAAGCAATGACAACATCAGTTTCCAGAGAGAGGCCTTACTTAAACTGTAGTCTACTGTTGTCAGATGACACAGCCTCAAAAACTAAGTTTAGATTTCATAAGTTTCTTTCAGACTAACCAGTTTCCAATTTAAAAGCAGTTTCTATAGTTTTATTTCACACAGAAGCTGAGATTGCACAATGGAAAGGGTTCAAGGATGACAAAGAGGGTCAGCAGGATGGATAACAAGACATGTAGGAAAAATGGGCAGAAAAATTGGAAAAGACATAGAGAAGGGAACATGATAGCAATTTAGGTCCTCGCATCATTCACTTTTTTTGCCTGTGGTAATGAAAATGGAAACATACCTGGTTGTAAGATGGGCAAGATAGAATCTTGAATGAGTTTCACATTTGTGAGAAGAATTTTTGCACAAATTAACACGAAACAGCTATTATTACTGTTACTTCAGTACTTTCCAAAAAGAAAAAAGAGGAGCCCTGGATGGGTATTTTTTTTTACTTAACAAGTCATGTAGACTTCTGTCTTGTCATGTGTGCACACTGGCCTAATGAACCGAAAAGACATAAAGGAAAAATACACAACCTCAACAAGAAACAAAGCACTCTTTGTCTTACTGGAGGTACAAATTCTTCTGAAGCCTGATCATTTCTCAGAGGCTGACATAATCTGCAAAACAAACTTATGCTGTCAAGAATGAGAATTTTTGTGATATTTTTTCACATCCCCTATACATGATATCGAATGATAATAGATCATTTGAACAGCTGTCACACAGAAGAGGGAAAAACTGTCTTTGGTACTGGGGAGGGCTCAATGTAAAGTGTGCTGCATGGTGTATAACTTTCCAAGGTCCATGGACCTCTCTCACAAACATACACGAGGTCCCTAGAAGGGACATATTCTCCTACAATAAATATTTTAATTAGCAATTACAGAAAAGCCCCTGGGGGAGTTCACCAATTTTCTGGGGTGGGGTGGAAGACTAGCCTGTTTTAGACTAGGAGAAGCTCTTTTTCCCCAAATAACATATGATTGGAAGTCATTTCTAGTTTTGGAAAGAAAACTCGGGAGGCACAGGTTAGGGAAAAATTAAATATGGTTTGAGGAATAGGGATGTGGGAGGTGGCTCGTGCACAGCTGCACTTTGCCTGCAACTGGGTTACAAATATGTTCTTTTCGTTCGAGACTTCTTGCCTGTTACAGACGCCAAATAGCTGCTTCGGAGGTATGCCGTTTAAATGATGCATGGGTCCTACGAGTCCGGAGGTCGGGACAAAGCCCACTCCATTCCGCACTGGAGTGCAGCTTGGTGCAGCTTCTGGATTCTAGGATGCATGCATCATTTAAATAGCATACCTCCAAAGAGACCCAGCAGCTTTATTTTGGCAGTCTGTAACAGGCCTTTGTGAAATAGCAGATCAGCAATGTAACCAATTTCCAGAGAGGTTTGGGGCTCCATCTCACTGGAGGTCTTCAAATTAAGACTGGGTGGTCCCCCTGGATTCCTTGTGCTAAGCCAGATGTTGAATTAGATGTTCTACAAGACTGCCTCTACTCTATCTACTGTGATCCTGAGCTAGGGATGGAGAAGAAGGTTGTGCCTCCCTTTGGGGTCCTTGCAAGAATTGCAAACCATTCAGAAGGCACGCGAGTCATTTAGCCAGCAATCACCATAACAAAAGATGTGGCTGGCAAATCTGATGTTGGCTGTAAGGAAATGTGTTCTGGCCCATTAATGCCTGCTGTCCAGTCCGCCCATCCCCACAATACAATATGATCATTCTTGTATAAAATTACATATGTACCAGAAATTTCAATTGATAATTGATTTTTGGTCCAAAACAATCTGCAGGAATCCAACCCGTTGTTAGACTGCTTAAACTGCCCTGATCATGTTGGGGTTCTGGGACTGTAGTTGTGAGACATTTAGCCTTCTCATCAGAGAACTCGGTGCACAATAAACTACATTCCTAGGATTCCACAGCACTGTCAGGGCAGTAAAGCAGTCTCAAACTGGATGATTCTGCACAGTTTTGGACCTTTGCTAGTACTTGAGAACTGTTAAAAGTTTCTGCTGGAAAGGTAATGAGGGCTTTTTAAGCCCCATTAAACCCCTTTGTCGCATCGCTGCCTCCATTTCTCCCGTTTATAATGTTGCCAACTGCCTTCTTTGCCAATAAAGCACAACAGCGCCTCCTCTGTAGCATGCAGCAGACTTGTTTAAGCAATTCATGATATTTTCCTTAACCAAAGTACACTTTTTTCACACACAAAATTATTGTATTTTCTTGCTGCTGATCATCTCAATTGGCAGTCATTTAAATTTGCAAGCAAGTAAAGAACACCCCTGTCCTATATGTCTGGTGGAAGATAAAAGGTTAGAACTAGAGAAGAAATTTATAGAGTAGGAAAACAGATTAGTTTATTAATTTCTGATGACAGAGAAAACTAGGAGTAATCGCATCGCGTTCCGAGAACATTTTTGGAACCCGATTGGAACGGAACACTTTCAACTTTACCGCACTTTTTGTCCCCATCGGGTTCCCATCGCGTTCTACATACCCTCAAAGTGTTCCATATGTGTTCCTCGGAGGGAACGGATGAGAAAGTGATCCAAGCTTGGGAAACGTTTTTAAAACGGTCCAAGAAATGCAGAGCGGTAATGTAATCCGTTCTTTCTTCACCCGTTTCCCGTTCTGCCTTGTTGTGATTGGCTGAAAGGACTTCCCTCCCTGCATTCTGTTTCCCAAGCTCTAGCCTGGCTCTGGAGGGGCCCTCGATTGCAGAGTCCTCCAAAGCCTGGCTGACTTGAGAGAGCTGTCTCCCCAGCCTAGCCTGGCCCTGGATGGGTGCCCTCGATTGCAGACGCTCCAAAGCCTGCTGGACTGAGAGGGGCGTCTCCCAAGCCCTAGCCTGGCCTGGACAGGTTTAAAAATGTAGGACCTTCTTTTAAAATTTCCTGGCCAGGATTTTTTTAAAAAGTCCACATTTAAAACATTGTCCTACATTTTCCCCAGTTTGGAGGTCCCAGGGATGGCAACCCTATGTTTATGTATATGTATAACATTTATATATAGTGTGTGGGTTGTGTGTGTGGAAAAGTATACATACAATACAGTATACATATTTTAATATTATATATACAAAATATATATTATAATATAAAAATATTACCACACATATATACATATATATGCATTCTATATATTATATTTATTATATATATATAATTTTTTGTATATCATTGCGTATATGTGTGTATACGTGTGTGTGTGGTGTGTGTGTGTGTGGTGTGTCTCTCGTATCTTGTATAAAAGATTAGGTTGTGTTTGCACAAAATCTCCCTGTAAAAGCCTTTTGTTCGTGTAGGTGGTCTCAGACAAGAATACACTGTTCAAATAACGCATGCGCAAAATTGAAACGTTCTCATACTTATCACGCTCCTATAAGTCAAATGCGGGTAAATTGTATTCCTGCAACGTACTCGGAACGTTTTACATTTTCGAATCATAATAATACTGTCCATAACATGAACCTCGTGAAACGTTTTGGGAACAGAATAGAAACGTTTCAGGCACTGATGCGATAAACTTCTATATATCTATTGCATTTAGATGCACACATATTTAATTTAGAGACAGTGGGAACAAACACCAATTTTAAACTTAAAAATCTATTTTGCATATAATAGAGGATGTTTTGCATATACTAGTGGATAAATTGATGTAGTGAAGCAATTGTATTTTACATGTAAACCCCTAGGGAAAATAGCAATATGCTCCCAAGCTGGTACAGCAACTTTGGCTTCAGTTCTTTTCCCAACTCTTAAAACTATGTCTGAATTTGACTCAGGATTATGTAATAAGAAACCTGAATATGACTAATTTGAATTGAGACCACTGCATGATTTATTCATGGCATTAGCCTTTAATGCAGTGTGCTACTATTAGACATGGCTGAGGAATTCAGTGTTAACAAATTCAGATACAAAATGGCTTGATCCCAACCTAATGGAAAGATTTGGATGTAAACTGTATATTGGATCTTGCACATTTCTCAAGTTGTACTGTAATTCTCAACTTAAAAAAATATCAGGATACATTGGAAAGAACAAATGCATATAGACAAATAGATAATACATCTGAAATACATTTTTGTTTTAAATTAGGAGATTAATACAGAAACAGCAGAACAGATTTACAAGAAAAAATGTGTCAAAATATAAAATTGACCAATGCATCCATTTCATCCCTCGATACTTTCTCTAGTGTTTTCTTGCCACATGTTGCCCTTTTTTGTGCAAAATCACATCCAATTCCATAAAAACACATTGAACCAAATGAAGATAATGACATAATGCTCTCTTCCCTTTACTGCAGAGAGCCTTCAACTCCTCACATAATCTCATGAAATCTCAGATTACTTTTTCTGACTGTGTTTTCTTTCATCTCTCTTTGAGTTTTAACTATTTTTGCCAACCATTTAAAAACACTTTAAAGTGAGCAAACGCTTCATCAAGTTTTCAATGTTTATCCTCAGAAAACCCAAAATCCCAGTTTTAGAGATGAATAAAATGCTAGCTAATTGGTTGATGAATCCAGTCATCTTCATCTTTCAGTGAAGATGGAAGACGCTTGGGGCAGGACCACCAGACATGAGCCCACTCTATGCATTGAGAGAGAGAGAGCTGCCAACAGCTAGGTTTCCTACAAAGCAATCTTCATAAAGTGAGGGTTGGTGGAGAAGTAATTTAATAATGGGTCTGAGGAGATGGTGCTGTATTGGTCTCGTCTCTGGGTCAGCACAGGGAAGGGCAGATCTTCACTGGAGCATCACTCCTTACCTTGCCAGCTGTTGATCCAGCTAAGAAACCCCACAGTTGCCACGTGGCCAGGCACCCTGTTTTCACCTCAGATGAAGCAACTTTTCAGTTGGATCAATGGCCAGTAAGGTAAAGAGCACAGGGGGGCTGTCTGTACAGCCTGGTTTTTTCACAGAGTTTCTTAGAAACTCAATGCAAAACCAGGGCTTAATTACCCCAAGGTAGAGGCTCTGGGATCAAACATAGATCAGAATAGGGACTGCAGTCAAGAAATCAGAAGAAGACTAAGAATGGGGAGGAGAGCTATGATAGAAGTAGAAAAGGTTCCAAAGAGCAAAGATATACAACTAAGCACAAAAGTCAGAATCCTATAAGCAACTGTTTTTCCCATTACCATGTATGGATGTGAGAGCTGGACAATTAAGAAAATGGACAAAATGAAAATAAATTATTTTGAGATTTGGTGCTGGTAGGGTTGCCATAATTCTCTACTATAAACTGGGACAAAATGTAGGACAAAATTTAGACCAAAATATAGGACAATTGTAAATTTAGCCCAAAATATAGGACATTTAAAGTCCTCCATTTTTCTTAAATGTCCTACATTTTGGGCTAAATTTTATCCTACAATTGTCATATATTTTGGTCTAAATTTTGTCCTACATTTTCCCCCAGTTTATAGTAGAGAATTATGGCAACCCTAGGTGCTGGAGAAGAAGAAGGTATGCTGAGAATAGCATGGACAGCAAAAAGAACAAATAGGTGGGTCCTAGAGCAGATCAAGCCTGAAATTTCCCTAGAGGCAAAGATGACTAAACAAAGGTGCGGTATAGACCTCCCATGTATACAGGGCGCCGACATTGTTACACCCTCGTCACATGTGAGGGTTGCGGGGTGTGTGGGTGCTCTGCCCCCTGGCAACCCTAGCACACAACAAGAGCATCGCAAAAGGCCCATCTGTACCGGGCCTAAGGCTGTCATTCTTTGGTCACATCCTGAGAAGACATGACTCATTCGAAAATACAATATTGTTGGGAAAAGTGGAAGGAATCAGGAAGAGAGGAAGAGCACATGTTAGATGGATGGACTCTTTAAGGAGGTCATGGGTATGAATCTGCAGAAACTGGGAAGAATAGTGAAGGACAGGGGGTCTTGAAGATGCCTCATCCACAGGGTTGCCATGAGTCAAGATCAGCTTGAAGGTGGTTAATAACTAAAAGGCTCTGTACCTTGGGGTCACGCCGGATCCCCCAGATCAATGTCTGGGCAAGGAGGATTGTGACTGATCCTGCCACCAGGTTTTGCCTTCATCCTCTAATCTAGATGGTACAAGGCCGGGGGGAAACTTGGCCTTTTGGACTGTGCAGACAACCCCAACTTTATCTTAAACTATCCCGACATCAAGCATTGGTGCCACTGGTGCAGCTTTTGCCCTTGTTGTCTTATCTCTTGGTTAATAATGGGGATGCAGTCAGCAGCACGCCTCAAGAATATGGATGAGGGACCACAGCTTGGTGGCAGAGCACATGGTTTACATGCTAATAGTTCAGTCTGAGGCATTTCCAATTAAAAGGGCCAGGTACTGAGAAAGATCTCTTCCTGAGATATTAGACTGCTATTGCTTTTCAGTGCAGAGAATACTGGGCCAATTGACAAGTGGTTTATTCAGCCTGGTATAAGGCAGCTTGTTATGTTTCTGTGACATACCTGGTCCAGGACCTCCAGCTCCTCAACCCAACTTTATGAGAATCCAGTGTCCTAATCTGGAAACATCCTAAAAGGTGGTACTGTCCTTGAGTGAGTTCTGACCTAACATAACCAACCTTTTCTTTTGTGCATATGACTGTACAGAAAGATTTCTCAATTGTTTTACTACAGCTGTAAAACATGCAGAAGGCCATTTAGCCTCCTGACACACCGCAAAATCAACTTCATACTTTCAAACCTGAATATTCTCCTCTTGCTGTTGCTTACAGTTCTACCCCATTTCTGGATCTAATATAATGACTCCCTTCTCTGGGAAACTCTTTTGGCTAGATCTCAATCTAGCAGTAAAAATGAGATGCCTGTCCTTGAATTACTAAAGCAAGCTGGATATTGTCTGTTTTGCTTTTTTCAGGGTAAATGTTAGTATCAGTAATGGATCTCAAAAGAGTTGATACAAAAGGGTTCTGCATTACAGAATTAACTGTAACTAATTCAGTTAGTTCTATAACCACACATATTTCCTGTGGCTACTGCTGCAGTCACTCCAGAGGGGAGACTGAATCACAAAAGCAGAGAGGACATGTTTCCTAAAAAGGAAACAGGCCTTCTTCTCCTTTGTAGTCCTTCATATGAACTAGGGGTAAACGGCAACAATGAAGCAGCTTTAACTATTAGAAAGCAGAACTGTCATTTATTAAAGCCCTTATAGCGCTTTTGGCTTCTCATTCTGAAGAGATCTGCAGAAATGTTCCACTCAAAAATGAAAGGTATGTCTACACTGTATTTCTAATTCAGAACAAAGTACGTCTGATCTGCAGTGAGAATCATGTGGCCTTCGAGAAGTTGGACTGTGAGTCCCAGCAGCCCTAGTCAGCATGGCTAATGGTGGGAATGCTGAGAGTTGCAATCAAACAATATCTGGGCAACATGATTTCCATTGCCTCATGTTAACAAATATTTAATGTTGCAGTCCTGTTTAGGCTTACTTTGGTATATTTCCTATGGAAAACCATGGAACTTTCAGGACATGGTTTGTTGGACTTTTTATTCTGCTGAGAGACAGAATGGGAAATTTAGCTATGTTCTTTAGCACCAAGAACATTTCTTAAATCTTTTTTTAAGGGAAGGGAGAGACTTCTAAACTTTTTTTGAAACTTATGAAGAGCTGGACAAAGTACTTCTTAACCCATAATCTTTTTATCCATTTAAGTCTTGTCTGATGCCTATATACTTTACAAATTTTGGTCCACTGATGATTGTGGGAAGATACAACAGGAGCTCTGTTTATCACAATATTGTATTGAAAAGACATGACTGCCACCATTGGCTGCCCAAGGTAACTAGCTTTTTTGTCAATACAACCACATAACAATGAATCTTTCAAGAGTATGTATGAAAGAGTTGTGCTGCTGGCTAGCCACTCAGCTAAATTGGGGGAGATATAATAGTAGGAACAGCAATCTTCATTTCACCTCAGTTTTTAAGTATTCTTACCTAAAATGTTTCCTCACCAGTCTTTCTCAGTCTTTGAGAGAGACCTCACTCCACAGAAAGATCCATAAATGGCACAGGATTTACCTGGGTGGAATGTCTGGCCAGCTATTATTTCTTCCTCTTTGTATTGGAGATTTGAAACAAAATGTATGCTGTGAGTTTTGCCCCAAAATTTCCAGTTAGCCCTAGTCACACCACAAAAATAAACTAAAGTCCTCACTTTCTGGATTTGAGGGAACCTTACATGGACTTATCTTTGAATTCCTAAACATCTGCCAGATAATTCCTGGACATTGATCGGGATTCTGTACTGTACATTGTTGAGGAATTTTGCTTTCTTTTACTACTCACACCATTTGATATCCTGACACTAAGGAACAGAACTATTAAGGTTTAGGGAAAAAACAACACCATCATGCTATAAACCACTCTGCACCCATAAGATAATTTAAAAATTAAAATAAGTAAATAACAGAAAAAGTAGACAGGTCTTAATAGTCCTGTACAAAACATATGGCTTGTTCTGTGATTATATACTGTATTGGAAACAGGTATCATAAAAGATTTAGACAAGTTGTCTATATTCTGCTGTTATTTTTCATGACATTATTTACAAACAGTGTAAGTTCTGAAGTTGAAGGCTTTCATGGCTGGCATCCATAGGTTTTTTTGTGGGTTTTTTGGGCTTTGTGACTTCTTCGTTCTGGTAGAGTTTATTCCTGGCGAAACATGAGGAATAAACTCTTCCAGAACACAGCCACATAGCCCAAAAAAACCCACAAAAAATAACAGTGTAAGATCTGTTTAATATGAAGGAAAAGATTCTATTTGCTCTAGTTTTTTTGTAGGTTTTTCAGGCAATGAGGCCATTTCTAGAACACAGCCTCACCCCCCACAAAAAAAAGCCCCACAAAAAACTATGCATGACAGCTGTGAAAACCTTCTACTTCTATTTATCTGTTTTCATAAAATGTGCTGCTTTTTAACACTTCCCTTTTAAAAGGATGGAAGGTAAGTAATCATCATGATCTATTAGAAAAACGCAAATGTCACAGCAGGATCATTATGATCAACAAATATGTCACAACATGAACATGATTTTGAAACTCCCCTTCTTTTTCATGCTAAATATTATGCAAAAGAGGGGTGGGGAGACAGAAAATGAAAGGCAAGATAGTGTGTCTTCCAATATCTGCAGTTTGAAGATGCCTTAATATGTAACATAGGTGTTAAGCAGACTTGTAGTAAAATCCTGTACAAGTCTGCTCAGAAGGAAGCTGAGTTGCAGTACAATGGTACATATAGGATTTCTGCCTTAAGTAGATTATTCTCTGCCAGGTGCAAGGTGATTTTAAAAATGCAGAAACTGCTGGAACAGACAACAATAATATCTGGGTTGATTTTGAAATGTGACAGTCATTGCTTTTAGCAAAGTTGCATATTAATTCTAGGTGCAGCACTGCATAAAATGAGTCAACAGAAGCCAGGTATCAAAAGTATATTACACACATTATTACAATACGTTAGCATGTCTACTTATATGATGTTGTCATAAAAAAGTTTTGTTAATAACAAACTGAAAACCAGTAGCAACATCTTCTTTTTAGTCTGGCATAGGGGATGAGTCTACTTGTTTAGACTGATTCAAAAGTTTATAAAGACAAGTACTCCATGTAGCAAGTTATCAAAGAGTAAATTTCCATTCATTCAAGTTGAATGCGTTTATACCTATTAAAAATACATATTTCCAGAGCCTAGACACAAGCTGTTTATAGCCTGCAAATCACATTGTGGATATTCTGACTGAAGCAAGTCATACGATTATGAAAAATGAGCATGTGATTATTGCTTTTTTACAGTCTACATGGTCTAACACTGCTCCACTCTGCAGTATTTTGTCTATCATGGCACTTTGAGAAATCTTCAATTCTGTGCTTTGAGTGGTTTTTGTAACGTAATCATTTTGATTGTAATCTCTCCACTCTCTATCCTCAAGTGTAGGCATGTATGGACAGTGAAGTCTTCTTTAGCTGCTATAGAACATTAAAATCATTGATAGACTGGAAGAAAAATAACATTCCTTGAAGTTATTGTCATTATTATATTTTTATCCAGTTCTTTCACCACTGAGCATGGAGTAGTACATAGATTCTTTTCCCTGCAATTTTTTATCTTTGGAAAAAACTGTGACAGGTTAGGCTGAATGCTTATGGGTAACCCAAGGACTGGCCTAGTGGGGATTTGAACCTGGGACACCTCATTGTTAATCTGACTCTAATTCAGGTGTTATGGGACTTCCAAGTACCAGCGGCCTTAACCAGCACTGCTAATAGTGAGAAATTATGGGAGCTGTAGACTATCATCATTTGGAGAACTGCATCATCCCCACCTCTGCTATAATCATTACATCACTAGCTAGAGGCAGGATGGCCTCAAACACATGGCTTCTTCTGGAAGGAAGGAACAAGCAATAAAAATACAGTACAATGTGCCCACCTTATTGGCAGGCTAGAGATTGGTGGATTGGAGCTCCTGTAGATCACCCCACCCCATGCTAGTCAATGGTGGCACACGTCTGTACATGTGCTGATGCTCACATATACAAATTGCTGCCCATTTTTTACCTAGTGAGGGCATAACCGAACGCCACTTGTTTACTTTAAGGGTTTCCTTAAACATGTCAGGATGCAC
Source organism: Sceloporus undulatus (assembly GCF_019175285.1). Classification (NCBI taxonomy): domain Eukaryota; kingdom Metazoa; phylum Chordata; class Lepidosauria; order Squamata; family Phrynosomatidae; genus Sceloporus; species Sceloporus undulatus. The sequence continues at coordinate 225,275,677 of NC_056525.1, forward strand.
AGGGAAGCCATTGAAATCCACAAACATCTGGACAATTTCAACAGAAAAGAGGAAACCCTTAAAGTAAACAAGGTTTGGCTACCAGTCCTGAAAAATAGCAAGATGAAGACTCAACAAATGCAAATGAGAAATTTCCCAGCAGACAATGAGCACTAATCCTCCTTTGCATAGCCTCCCACCCTGAGGCCTGCCATTAGCAGCAGAACAATCCACATGCAAATCACTCCTGCCTTCCCAGGTCACACAGTATATCTTTATACCCAACTCATTTCCAGGCAAGCATTCTCTGAAGATGCCAGCCACAGATGCTGGTGAAATGTCAGGAAGAAACTCTTCTAGAACATGACCACATAGCCTGAAAAACCCTCAAAAAACTTTACCCTCTGAGTCTCTTCCTCTAACATCTTATCCTCTTGTTTCATTTTGAATTTCTCTTCATATGGTTTTTGTGGGAAGAGATCTTCAAAAGGATGTCTATCATGGCTCGTCCTCTGGAGTGCCAACATGAATTAGCTATAGTGCCACTACTATTGTCTCAGAGAGGTGCTCTGCCAGTCTCTCTCTTCCCCCCCTCCCTCTGTCTCACACACACAGCTGCTACTTCCTGTTTGGCCCATTTAGTCTGGCTTCTCAGTACGTAAAAGCCTATCTGACACAGGAGACCTTACCAGCAGCAGTGCTGCAGTCATCATAGCCTCTTGCTTCACAGGAGTACACAGGCCCTGGTTATTGCAGCAGAAGAAATTCTTCAGTGCGCAACAATAATATGGTAAGATTTGTGACTAATATGCCATCACCACAGTCATTCATAAAATGACCCCTAAATGAATGTATAAAAACTTGCCATGCTGTATATGTGTACTAGGAAATATAGAGCCTTGAGCTCTGTGGAACATCCTTCTAAATAGACGTGTTCAGGATTTTACTGTGAATTGGTAATTGCTTTTGAGGTGCTTGTATGTGAGAATGTCCCAGTATGCTATACGTTAAACCAATGTTATCCTTCAAACTCTTTCCTTGGGTTATAAAATGGAATGTATTATTTGCTGGAACACTTAGTTCTTCAGAATATAAAAGATTTAATGGACTTTTTTTATTTAGATAACTGAGATTCCAGGAGTACAACTGGATTTCTTTACATATTTTGTGTTAGCAATTTTAGTTTGTGAACATTTTCACATTTAAAAATAGTGTAATGAAATTTTAATATGCACCAGTAGAGGCAATACAGTAATGTAGTCTGGGTATTATGGAGAACTGAAATGTATTTGAGTCCAATAAGGATCCCATCCCATGCATGTAGCTCTGACCATTCATAGATCAGACAGATATGTCTGTGCTGTAAATTTTTCACATTTAAGATCTAATTCAGATTTAACAAGAGAGACATAAGGCACTTTTGCTTGGCACCATGTTTATCTGGAGCTCAAGAGTATCATGGAAATTTGGCAAGAGCGCCTCAAAAGAAGCTCACGACTTATTTAGCAGCCATGTGTTTAAGCAGAATTCTCAGAAAGCTTGCACAGCATCTACTGGCATTTTGCCTGGCATTCACTGCTGCAATTAGCACTTATTTTTACTGGCATCACATTTGTCCCCAAAGTAATTACAGGTCACTTCCACATGCTGTATAGTTTTACCTTTTCCTATCTTAAATCTCCATGGTTTGAATTCTTTTTCCCCATTTACTTTTTACACAATTTGACCTCTAGTTTGGTGGTATCTAATTTTGTGGTAAGTAATAAACCATCCTAATCCAACGGCACATGAAAAGAAGCTATGTGTTGCCAAAATGAACTTCAATTATATTTACACAAAAGGTGGAAGCAGACATTGTAAAGTGGCTCTTACTTGTTTAACCCTTCCATCTCTTTTATGTAATTACTTATGGAACATTCTCCATCTGTACTTTTCAGTGTTTTTTTTTCCTAACCAGACCCTGAAAGTAGAAGTGAGCCAAAGTTGGTCTTATGCAGGAGAGAAATGATAGGTAGGAAGGGAACCACAGATTCTTTCCTTCTGTTCTGGAAGGGCCTATATTCTCATTACATTTGCTGAGGTAACATCAAGTTCTGCTCAAAGCTGTGCTCAAACTTAACTGTTAATTACTAAGCAAAATAACTCCGAAAAATCACATTAGCACTTGTTGCTGATGTGTTTCAAGTCCAATTCAGAGAGGTTGTTTTTAACCTTTAAATCTCTAAATAGCTTGGGGCGGATTAACTGAATGAACACTTTCATCCAGCACTCTGCCAGCCCTCCAATGTCATTGTTCTAGGCGTTCCTTGTACTGTACTGTAAATTGTATTTGGCTGATATATATAATAAATTGTTGTTTCTTGATTATGGACTCCTACTGACTTAAGTATGACTGCTATGGGGAAGGCCTTCAAACAGGTCTTCTTTTGTTTTTAAGTTGTTTTTTCCTAAGGTTGTGACATTGTAATACCGCCACTAATTTACCTTGGTTTTCATGGTGTGTTCTGGCCTATGTATTTGATTTAAGTTGTTTCAACTTGTGCTGCAAGATGGGGTGAGCTCCTGTCACTAGTCCCAACATCTGCCAACCTAGCAGTTCAAAAGCATACAGATGCATGCAAGATAAAAAGGTACCACTTCGGTGGGAAGGTAGCAGCATTCATTGCAGTCATGCTGGCCACATGACCACCAGAGTAGTCTCCGGACAACACTGGCTCTTTGGCTTAGAAATGGAGTACCGCCGCCTACAGATGGTTATGACACTAGACATTCATGTCAAGGGACTACATTTACTTTTTACTACTTGTTTTGCTTTGTACTGTATTGTAGTTTTTAAAAATGTTGTTTTCTTACAGTGTCATTTTATTATGGGTTTTTTGTATGTAATCCTGAAATGATGGGTTTATAAATTAAATTGATTATGCTAAATGTTAGAAACTGGGAACATAATTGATAATCACCAATACTAAAATTTGAAATTGTTTGAGTAGTTGTGTAATTGTTAATTGACTCATTATTCACAATGATAGTCATGAAGGCAGAACAGGACCTAACACGGAATGGCACAGAAGTTACCACCATTGACCTAAGAAGCACATTTTGTTATTCTCAAAAGTTGCCTTCTCCCAAATTGGATTTCCCCTCACAAATGGACCACAAAACATAACACAGTTCTTGCCTAGGAATGGTTTTATTTCTATACATCTAGAAATTATCACTTGAGAAAAGCTGTCCTGGACTGGATTCTGTCTTACAACTTGAACAACATACTCAGTTTCTTCTCTTATCTGCATTTCTCTTCTCTTCTTTCTACCTTATTTCTCCCTTTTCAACATGTACTATTAACTTGCTTATAAAATGCTTTTGTTTGTTAAAGCTGAATAAGGAGTGATGCTAAAGGTTAGCAAGGAGCACTTGGTTAATTTCATCTAAACTGAGGACACTGATCCACTTCCAGTGCTGAAATAAGTGGCTGCCTGCAAAGATGAACCAGTGAATCAGGGGTGACAAATTCTTAATCATGAATGTTTTGAATGCCCCTGAGCGTATGTCCATTGCTTTCTGCACAACTGAATCACTGTATATACTCTGCTTCCCCACTCCTTATCAAGAGGCATGACCTTCAAAGAGGTCTCGTAGAGTACATGCTTTACCCATTTAATTCAATGGGATTTACTTTCAAGTAGATTTTTTAGAAGATACGTATTGGCAATGGATAGGAAAGTGTGAGAATAAAAAGCAAAAAAGGAAGGCTAGAGGGAGAAAAGTTGAGAAAGAAAGAAGATGCAAAAAGCCCTCCGAACTTCTGTAATTATTCAAGTGCCTTGCACTGGCGAACAATAATAAATATCAGCGGCTTTCGATACCATAGACCATGGTATCCTTCTGGGACGCCTGGCAGAGGTGGGAATCGGGGGCACTGCACTCCAGTGGTTCCGTTCCTACCTCTCCGGGAGGTCCCCAGATGGTGAGCTGAGAGACGTGTGCTCTGATGAGAGGCCCCTTAAAACTGGGGTCCCTCAAGGAGCCATTCTGTCTCCCATGCTATTTAACATTTACATGAAACCGCTGGAGAGATCACCGGAGACATGGGGAGCGGGTTATCAGTACGCTGATGACACCCAAATCATTTTCTCTATGTCTCCGACTGATGCAGTGACCGGGGATGGCGTCTCTCCTCTCGTGGCCTGTCTAGAGTCAGTAATGGGCTGGATGAGGGAAAACCGACTCAAATTGAATCCAGAGAAAACGGAGGTACTAGTGATAGGTTTCCCCGGTCCAGGAATGGCGGTGGTTCCACCTGTCCTGAACGGGGTCACACTCCCTGTAAAGGACTCCGTGCGCAGTCTGGGGGTGCTTCTTGACTCGTCGCTTCATCTGACTGCTCAGGTGAATGCGACGGTCAGGAGCACCTGTATCAGCTTCGGCTGATTCGCCAGCTGCGCCCATACCTGGCCCAGAGGGACCTAGAAACTGTTTGTACATGCTCTGGTAACTTCGAGACTGGATTTCGTGCAATGTACTCTACATGGGGCAACCCTTATACCAAACGGAAGCTGCAAATGGTGCAGAATATGGCAGCCCGGCTGGTCACTGGTGGCCCAGGACCAGCCATATAACCCCGGGTGCTGAAAGATCTCCATTGGCTGCCCATCCGCTTCTGAGCTCAATATAAGGCGTGGGTAATTACCTATAAAGCCCTAAAGGGCTTGGGCCCCAGATACCTAAAGGACCGCCTCTCCCCGTACATTCCGCCTCGCACCCTCAGAACGTCTGGGCAGCAGCACTGAAGGTGCCTGGGGCAGGTTAGCCCCCACACACGGATGGCATTTTCCACCGGCTGCCCCAGCCTTTGGAACGCGCTGCCCACCGAGCTCCGCTCGTCTACCACCCTGGCCCAATTCAGGAAGGATCTAAAAACCTTCCTGTTCCAACAGGCATTCCCCGAATAAAAATCCTGTGGGCCTCCCCCTCTTCCGTGGCCAAGAGGTTGGGCTATGGGGCTTTTTTGCTTGTTTGTTAGGGCTTTTTACTGCTATTATTTTAACTTGTTGTATCTGGTGTGTTGTTGTTTTTAACTTGTTGTAAGCCGCCCTGATGGTGGGAAGGGTGGGATATAAATAAAAATTTTTATTATTTATTATTATTTAAAAATAGTAAAAAATCATAGAGGGTTCCATAACCTCTGAGTAGAGATGATGGGGGTGGGCTTTGTTGTTGTTGTATGTCTCCAAATCATTTTTGAACCTACCATAGGGTTTTCTTGGCAAATTTCTTCAGATGGGGTTTGCCACTGCCATGCTTTGAGTGGGGTTTTTTGCTCAAGCAAGGAGTCAAACTCTGATTTACAGTGTCATAGCCATGCTCAAATCTCTACATCATGCAGGTTGGGGCTTCAAGCTAATATCTTCAGCTCATCAAATGTCGGAAAACAGTGATCCAGGAAATATAGGACATTTGAAAGAAGACGGGGAAGAGTGAGGAGAACCCAAGAAAATGTAGGTTGAGAAAAACATGTCACTTGGTAATCCAAGTGAGCAGTGATAAACACACTAGAGTATTACAGACTGATTCAGTGCAGCCAACCCTAAATAATAATAATAAAATAATAATAATAATATAATATAATTACATTTGTACATTATAATGTACAATAATGTACATTATTGTAAGAAAACACAAATAAAATACAGTAGGCTCTCCACATTCACTGGGTTACAGGCACAGGACCCCCATGACAGTGAAAAAAAAAAACAGAAATAAAAAAACACACCACTGCATCTTTCTATGAACTCCTAGGTTCCCCCCAGTGCAACTCTATCATCAACTTCTGTCAATAGTTGATCATCATGCTGGAAGACCTACAAATGCCCAAAAGTGTTTTTTCTGGTAATCTTTAGATCCCCAGTTCAACTCTATGGTCAATTCCCAGCAGAATTTCTCTGGAGGATCTAGGAATTTTAGAGAGATCATACTAATTAAATCCACATATATTAAAACCACAAAAATCAAAGTCACAAACATGGAGGGCTAACTGTAAACTGAAGAAGGAGACCTGAAGAGAGTCAAAACAACTTCTCCACCCCAAGAAAGAGTCACAGGTCAACAGATGTTGGTATAGGGCCTGATTTCGTACTACTACTTGAGGGATAAGAAACAAATGTACATCCCCAAATCCATTTAATCTATGTTATTTATTTCCATTCTTAATGACTCTCCGTCTCGGCTCTTCAGTTGCTTTCTCCCATTTCTCTGTTGTGTTCTGATGCCTAATAACAGGGCCAAGTAATGCATTTCCTCAGTCTCACCTTCGTCCCTTAAGCTTTCCTATTTTACTGATCTGCCAAAGGAAGAGCCACAAGCAATAACAAATATTAATTTTCTAAAATTAATTAGTATATTAAAACACAAGATTAATGAATATTAATCAGGAAGTCTAGTAAATTACACCAATTCTGCTAATAATATAATAATAAAATAATAATAATAAAATAATAAATTGCAAATTAGTTAACTAGTTATTTCCAAGCTCTTTTCTAATCCATCTTGCAATGACTTTGTCCTTGAAATATATAAATATTAAATCTAAATATTTCTGTAGAAAAATTATACACACACTTTTGTTATATGTGTTCATTATGCATGTGTGTATATGTGGATCCCAGGGCTCAGCCATGTAAACCCACAGGTGATCCTGGGCAAGTCACATTCTCTCAGCCTCAGAGGATGGCAATGGCAAATCCCTTCTGAAGAAACTTGCCATAATAGGATTACCTTAGGGTCGCTATAAGTCAGAACTGACTTGACGGCACACAATAACAAAATATATGTGTTGTGTGTGTTGTGTGTGTGTATAAATGACAGAGCTGTTCATAAGTTTATACAGAAAATTTTATAACATTCATCTTTAAATCAAGGCAACCTTGTACAATTTTTGTACTTTTGTCTTGTTCCTGGTTGGTTAGTAAGTGTGGTAAATATCCTCCTCTGAAAACTCCTTGTTATCTTGTGTGCATTCAAGATGTTTTCTGACTTAAGGAAGCCCTATAGCAAACCTGTCACAGGATTTTCTTGGGAAGATTTGTTCAAGGTTTGCCATTGCCTTCCTCTGAGGTCGAGAGCATGTGACTCATCCAAGGCCACCCTGTGGGTTTCACAGCCTAACCGGTGATAAAATAATCACAAACAATACAAGCTCCCCATGGCCTTTGGAGGGATGGCTACTGTTCCAGAAAACAATAGCAAAAAAAGCACGATGCAACAATTGACTTTTTTTTTTTGACTGGAGGGACGCCCACAAATTCTATTTCTTATTGCCATGGAACTGTTTTACCTCCTTGGTGGGAGAAAAATGCTGGCAAACCTATCCCTACTTGGTATAGTGTTTGCCATCTTCTCTATCTAAGCACAAAATCCGCTTTGCAGTAAATACAATATAGAACAGTGGTGTCACTAGGGGGATGCGGGAGAGGGGGTTGCGAAGTGCATCAGGTGACACCATAAAGAGGGGGATGACACCACTGCTCCAAACATCTGCTTGGGCAGAAATGGTTGTGGCATTCCCCTAGGACCCTTAAAAATACAGAAGAGATTATGTGGAGTGCAGTGAGGCTTAATGAGGAGAGAAAGGAGAGGCCCCAGTTTAACATTTTTTTACAATTTTCTTTAAAACATCACTTTTAACAAATTTCACTTCAACACATGAAACTATGGCTGCATTCCCACTTACAAATAAATCACTTTGCGAACCGAATCAATGGACTGGTTAGACAGCAGAGAGTGGTTCACATACATTTTGCCCCGATTGCATTTTCTTGATGCAAATTAAAATAAAATAACCCACTTGTGGTTCACATTCACAAATGAATAGATTCAAAATGAACCCGCTCCAGCCAGCCAAAGAGCAAATTTAAATCGATCCAATCTGCATCTGGTCCACACTTGCATGAAATTGATTTATCCAAAAAGACACGGGTTAATGGTCTAGTGCATGGTCCCCCTCTCTGAATCGCTTCAGTGATTTGGTTCAAGTGCAAACCAGGGTCATTTAAACCGGTTCAAACCAATTTGCAATCCGGTTTAAAGGGTAGTGTGAATGAGGCCTATGTACACTCATTCCTCCACATTTTCTGGGGTTAGGGGCACAGGGCTCGCTGTGAATGTGGACAAACCACAAATAACAAAAAACATTATGTTTTTACTTGAGAAAACACCTCAATAGGAACTCCAAGTCCTCAAGTGCAACTCTTGGTCACATCTGCCAACAGATTGACCACAGAATACACTGGAGGAGCTACAAATGCCCAGTGGAGTGTTCTCTCTATAGGAATCTCTAGGTCCTTCAGTGAGACCTTTGGTTAAAATTGACCCATAGAGTTGCGCTGGAGGACCTAGATATTCCTAGAGAAGCCAAATTAATAAAATCTGTGAATAATCAAATCCTCAAAAGTCAAAGCCACAATGTGGGACGAGTGTATATGCAAATGCATAAGGCTGTGCATATGCTATTGTAATGTAAAGGTATAATTTTAATTTTGCATTGTTTAGGGAGCCAATGTGTGTAGTGGTTTGAGTGTTGGACTGCGACTCGGGAGACAGGGATTTGATTCCCAGGTTGGCCATGAAACTTACCGAGTGACCATGAGCAAGCCACTTTTCTCACCTCAGGAGAAGACAATGGCAAACCTCCTATGAACAAATCTGTCCAAGTAAACCCCCTTAGAATCACCATAAGTCAGAAATGTCTTGAAGGCAACAACATCAACAACAACAACAAAGTTGTTTTTAGTCACAACTATTACCACAGATTAGGTAATATACAAGAATTAAGATTAATGAGTAACGCTAGTACCAAAAAGATCTAAGAGGCGGGTTAAACCCCCCAACCCTAGTAGGACTGAGTCCATACAAAATGGCGGCTCCCCTTCCACATGGGGGCCGGCATGATGAGTCACGACCACGCTGCCTCTATAGGGGCGGCGCGGACGTGACGTCGTCGGTCCGACCAGGGCGCTTAGTGCGCCTTTGTGCGGACCAGGAAGGAGCCCGTTGCAGAGCTCCTTCCTGGTTTGCGGAACCGCTTTGTGTCGCTGGGCGCAAGCCTTCAGACGGCTGCGCCCAGCGAAGCAAGGGAGAAAGGGGCCAAGCGGCCCCTTTCTCCTCTCCCCGCCGCCGCGGGGTGTCCTTGGGGCTTGAAGCCCCAAAGACACCCCTTTTCAGGCTACGGGGAAGGGGCCTTTTGCCCACTTCCCCGCAGCCTGGAAAGTGGTGGATCGGGGCCTCGGAGGCTGCTGGTCTGGCAGCTGAAGCCCGATACACAGGGAAAGGGGCGGGTGCAGCCCGCCCAAACGGGCGGTTTAACGCTAAGGATCTGCATGGTGTGGTATGGGAAGAGGTCAGTGGGGTGTGTGTGACAGACACCAGGATTTACCACACTGGGTGATACAAACTATTGCTACTTGTAGAAATCTATATTTAAAATAATATTTCTAACAATTAATGTACATTTCCAACATAATGATTTTTTTCCTACAGAAGTGTCTGAGTCATGATTCTATTTTTAACTGCAAGATGTGTGTGTAGTGATTGAACACTGGAGGTGTTACTCTGAAGATCAGGGTTTCATTCTCTGCTCACCATAGAAACCCCTGGGCGACTCTGGGCAAGTCCAATCACTCTCAGCTGAATAAAAGTTCATGACAAAGGTAATCATAACTAAGAAACTACTCGAATGCACACAGCAACAACAACAATGCAGAGAGAGAGATGTACTAATCATCAGGCTTGATTGACCTTTGTTATTTGATTATATGGATATACTCATATGTATTATTTTAGAATGTGGTGAAGCAGGATCAGTTCTGAGATTGCTAGCCACAAGCCCCTTGCACTAATTCATCCACTGGAACCACCCTGAGTAAGTGGTTTGAGTCTTATAACACAATGTAATAATTTCCCAACGTCCCAAAAGCAAGAAATAGTTTTGCAAAACAAAACTAAACAGAAAACCAAGAGAACTACACTTTAAATGGAGCCAACTGGGTAAATGCAGTATACAGTTTTGTGGCTCTTCAGTGCTGTGGTTCACACACTTATTACTCAGTTTGAGGCACACACTATATATAATATATGTGTGTGTGGTTTTTGTGTGTATATATAAAGCCTATATCTACGTGAAGACACACCCCCCTCTCTCTCCCAATGACTGGAAGACACACAGGATACACACACACACACACAACAACAACTCTAAGGCACACACATGGTACACAACTGTAGGTCCAAAGCACACTGCAGGAAAAATCCAGTTTGAGAGTGCTTTAGTTGCCCTGGCAGTCTTAAGGGAGTCCTGGGATTATAGTTCCTTGTGGCACCAGAGTTCTCTGACAGAGAAGGCAAATGTCTCACAAAACTACAAGTTCCCAGAATCCCCTAGCAATGAGCCAGGACAGTTAAAGGATCTCTTATTGTTGCAGTGTGTTTTGGACACACACCAGGTAATGTGTGTGGTGTATCTAACGACTTGAAGGCCTACAACAACACATTTCCTGTATTGCATGTATTTTATGTGTATTATCCTACTAGAGAGGCAGGCTAGCCCAACAGGCCTCCCTGAAGAAGATTAACCATCCATAAGAACCAAGCCCTCCCTCCAGTCCCCTCCCCTGATCCAGGCCTCGGAGGTGGAGAAGAATTGCTGGCCCTCATCCCCTTCCCCACCACCACTCCTTTCTCCTTTTGTGTCATGTCTTTTTAGATTGTAAGCTGAGACAGGGAACCGTCCAATTAAAAAGATTGTATGTACAGACAGCGCTTTATAAAGTAATAATAATAACAACAACAACCCACACACATATACATATAGTCTGTGTGTGCATGTATGTGTGTGTGTAATATATATATATATATAATATATATAATCAGAAAACTTGAAGGCACATAACTATATATGTATGCATTTGTTTGTGTAATATAGACATATAAATCTCTAACGATGTGAAGGCAACACAACTATATGTGTGTGTGTGTGTTTATATATGTAGTGTGAGAGTAGAAGTTCGGTCTCAGTCAGTCTGAGCCTGGCTGCCTTTAAGGCCGAGGAGGAGGAGGAGAGGAGCGCCTGAGGCGGAGCCTTCCCAAACTTTTGCCCAAGTTTCCTGCCAGCGCCTGGGGCTCCTGCTGCTGGTGCTGCTGCTTGTGCCTTGTGGCGTGGTTCCTCGGAGGCTTCGGGGAGACGGAAGCAGCCCTCCCCTCTGGGCCTCAGGAGCAGGGCCATGGGGCTCCCTCGCTGGGCCCCCTAGAGCCTCGTCGTCGTGGCGGTGGCCCTTCTCCTGGGCATGGAGTACCTGACCACTCACGGGGAAGAGCGGCGCCTGCTGCGGGGCACGGCCAGCCGGCTCTGGGGGGGCTCCGCCGGGGGCCCCCTCCGCCAAGTCCGCTTCCAGGACTCGCTCCACGAGGCGGGCGGGCCGAGCCCAGGCCCTCGGCCCCCAGCGGTACGGGGAAAGGGCTCCCTCTGCGGGAGGGTTGGGGCCCAACGTCCCTCTTGAGGCCTCCCTGCGCCTCCTCTTGCTTCGACTTATGGCGACTTTAACGCGGAGCTAGTTGTGACACATGGACTCCCTGAGGCTGAGAGAGTGTGACTTGCCCATGGCGACCCTAAAAAGAGCCTCTCGTGGGTTTTTCTGACAGGTTTTCTTCAGGGAGTTCTGAGGCTGAGAGAGTGTGACTTGGCCATGAAACCTCTCACGGGGGTTTTCCTGACAGGCTTCTTCAGATGGGGCTTGCCATTGCTCCCTCTGAGGCTGAGAGAGTGTGACTTGCCTCAGTCACACCTCTCGACAGGTTTCCGTGGCCGAGCCAAGATTCGACCCAGGACTGCAGAGTTGTATTCTTTTTAACACTCAAACCACAGGCCCTCCTCCATATGTTGGGACAGTGGCGTAATAGGAATAAAACTGGAATGTGGACCTTTTTGTGTGGGTTCACGAGGTGTGGATTTGGAGGGTTAGGTGGGGTTATGGGCAGTTATAATAATCAGTCATTAATTAATTAGGTCAAGGGGGGGCTGGAAGTAGGAAACCAGGGAGTGATGAGGAAGCCTCCAAGGCAACGTGGACAGACACCAGGGACTTGGTTTTTTTCAGATCAGTTCAGCTGACTGAGCCTTCCTCTTTTTCTTCTTCTCTTCCTCCTCCTTCTCCTCAAACCGTCCAACAGGTCCTGCAAAGTCGGCTGAAGACCGGGCAGGGTGACCAGGCGTCCTCCTTGTCCAGGACATGCCCTCCATTTCACCTTCTGTCCAGGAGGAATACATAACACCCCCATGTTGAGCAGACTAAGAAGCATGGATTTCTTTCTGACTCTATGAGTTGCTTCCCTTTTATTCCGTCACTCCTGCGCATTCCTTCAGTGTCCTGCATCCGCAGTGCCTTGCCCTCCTTTGTTAGGACATCTGGTCACCCCGTGATTCCTCACGCGGAAGGCCAGGGTGACCAGATGTCCCTTTTCCAGGACATGCCCTCCATTTCCACTCTGTCCAGGAGGAATCCTTAATGCCCCCTCCATTTTGAGCAGCAACGGAAGCATGGATTTCTATGTCTATGAGTGTGTTTTAGTTTCCTTTTAGAACATCCTGCGTTTTTCTTGAAAGTCCTATATTTTCAGGTGCCTTGTCCCCCTTTGTGGTTATGACATCTGGTCAATTTGTATATGTTGTATTGTTTTGTTTATTTCATTTACATGCTGCCTTTCTCTCCCAAGGCTCCCAAGAAATTACTTGAGGGCACATGACAACAACCATATATATATATGTTGTTGTGCCTCAGGTCATTTCTGACTTATGGTGACCCCAATGAGAACCTATCCTGGAGTTTTCCTGGCAAGAATTATTCAGAGGTTTGCCATTGACGTTGACTGAGGCTGAGAGCATTTGACGCTTGCTCAAGGTACTTATCTAACACACATGTGTGTGCGTTTATTATATACATACATGGACAACACACATACAGTACATACATATACATACATACTAGGGCATTCCAAAAATCCATCACATATACACCCCAGGACCAGGGTGACAGATGTCCTAACCACAAATGAGGACAAGGCACCACAGAATGTAGGACATTTAAAAAAATGTAGGGCACGACCAAATAAAGCAAAAACAAACAAAACTCATAGAAAATAATTCATGCTTCTTAGTCATGCTGAAGATGGAGGACATTTGGAACTTCCTTCTGGACAGAAGGTAAAATATAAAGATATGTCCTGGAAAAGGAGTACATCTGGTCAAACTGGACCTACAGCATGAGAAACCAAATGTCCAACCTCAAGGAGGACAAGGCACCGCAAATGTGGGGTATTCATGAAAAAATTTAGTGCATGATTTAAAAGCTAAAACACTCATAGAAATTGAAATCCATGCTTCTTAGTCATGCTCCAACTTGAGGACATTTTGGAATTGCCCCAGATACAAGGTGAGATGTGAAACACATCCTGGAAAAGGAGGATGTCTGGTCAGCCTGCTGAAAACCTTTCTTTGAATTTGGCCAAAGGAGCCTGGTGGAATCAGCCGGCAGATCTTGAACTGGTGGCATGGTGCTTTCTTCTTGAGGGAAGCTAGTTACACGTCGATGAGAAATGGAGCTGGTGTGCCAAATTTTGTTGCTTTTTTCATTTTCCCTGCGCATCTGGAAGAATTAAAAAGTCAAAAAATTTGTTCCTATTCTTTTAGATTTTATGTACCTGCTGCCTTCAAGCAGCCTTTTGACTTAGGTTACTCCATGAATTTCATATGGTTTCTTAGGCAAGGAAGAGTCGGCCCTCCAGTTTATGGTTTTCACTTTTGTGGGATTTGATTATTTGCAGATTTAATTGATATGCTCTTTCTAGGAATCTTTCTGTTCTCCAGCATGGCTCTGCTGGAAGTCCACCATAGAGTCATGCTGGAAGACCTAGAGATTCGTAAGAAAACACTTCTTTAGGGATTTGTAGGTCTTCCAGGCAACACCTTTGTTGCCTTCTTATTTTTTCCCGGCACGTCCAAATGAATGGAACAGTCCCAAATTTTGTTCCATGTTCTTTCAGATTTTAGTGTTTTCTTAGGCAGGATAGAGTCAGCCTTCCACATTTGCTGTTTTACATTGTGGATTTAATGGATATGTTTCTTGCTAGAATCTGTATGGTCCAAAACTCACTGCAGAATAATCCAGTTTGAGACCACTTTAATTGCTTTGGGTTAGTGCTAGGGATTCTGGGAAGTGTAGTTTTGTGAGATTTTAGCCTTCTCTGCCAGAGAGCTCTAGTGCCACAATAAACTACAATTCCAAGCAGTCTCAAACTTGATTATTTCTTGCAGTGTTTTTTGGACTTCTATCTTCCAGCTGACTGGTGGAAGCTGACCATAGAGTCATGCTGAAGGACCTAGATATTGTAGAGAAACACTTCTCTAGCATTGTGTAGGCCTCCAGCATGATTCTGTAGTCAATGCCTGGCTGACATGACCATAGGATTGCATTGGAGGACCTAGAGACCATAAAACCACCTTTGAAAAAACTGCAAGTAAAAAAACAGGTTTTTTTTAAAACCTGGGATAACACATCTCTAGGAATCTCTAAGTCTTCCACACAACTCTGTGGTAAATATGCACTGGAAGTTGAGCATAGAATTGCACTGGAGGACCTTCAAATGATTAGAGAAGTGTTTAGGTTCTCTGTAGGTTCTCCACTACAACAACCTTTGGAAGATGTTGACCATAGTTGTGCTGGAGGACCTAGAGATTCCTAGAGATATGTTAAATCAAAACGTGAATAATCAATCTGAAAATGTAAGAGGACCAGCTGTTGGAAGGACTACCTGTAGGCCTATCTGGAGGCCGGGGGGGGGGGGGTAGGTGGCATGGCAAGAAGGATGGGTCTGATGATCTTGAATAAGAGAAAGTCCTTGCAAGATGGTCAAGGGTTCCCCCTGCCCTCTGCATGCTTGATGTACCCCTTTTTCTGGACAGTGAGGCATGAGGACTTGAGTTTACTGGCCTCCATCCTCATCACCACATTATCAGAGAAAGTAATGGGAGGTGAGACCCTTACTTCACCTCTGGTCAATGTGGTGGCACTGATTGAGCCCAGTGGACCCAACACCATATGTAGAGAGAGAGGGCAAGTGAGCAGACAGAAGGGATGGCTTACTTTTCCTAGCTGTAGGCAGCACTATGGGCTGTTTCTGTAAGGAACCAATGGGTTCTGGGAGCCCTACTGGGTCCAATTCTTCTGGCTGTGCTTCCCAGAGAGATAAAAAGATTGAAAGAGAAGATAAGTAGGCAGAGGTAGGAGTAGCTGTTAACTGTACTGCCTCAGCTGTTTGCCCTCAGGGCATCAGGACATGTCAAACCACATACATTGAGGCTTTGTGCATAGCACATGGTGGATCACCTTGTGAGAGGTTGAGGTGGGTATGAGAGCTTCAACAGCAGCGGCCTCATGTGCAAACCCTAGAAAAAAGCCTTCCACACCTCATTGTGTTGAATAAATCCCACTGAACCCTGCAGGACTTAGATAGATAGATAGATAAGATCATGCCTCAAGGATCATTGCTTCTGAACAGTAATGCATAAATGTTCAGGAGTAACTGATTTGGGTTGCTATTTTTAATATGTGCCTCAAGAATAAATCCACAAAACTCTGGTTTTGAATTGGTGGGAGAGGACCCTCAAATGGGTTAACCTTTTGCTTAGTTGGGCAAGCCACACTACTATCATTTACTAAGGTAATACATTTTGGAGAAAGAAAGGGAAGTGAAAGTCCTAGAGTAAGAACAAGGACACTGTGAGCAGATGCAACGGACAGCAGGGTTCCTGCCATCTTGAATAGTTGTGTAGAAAAGAGGCTTTTGGCAGATGTAGCTTATCATTCAGGTATAAGGAATTCTGCATTTGACCCCAAAGGTATAAAATCTCAGAGAGAGAATGATTATTGGTGCCCTTTTTAGTCCATTTCATGGGATAGGGACATTTAGCAAAATAAGAGATTGAAACAGGCAATGCTTAACATTAAATGCACAAATCTACATAGTTTAGTTTAAAATAAAAGCTGAAATTCATTTGTTTTTCTCTTTAGTGAATTGACACTGAGTAAAAAACTAGAGCAGAAAATAAATTGACCACCTTAATTTATATCTCCTGTTTTGCATTGCTCTCGTAGGTACGAGTATAAGGATCAGGAATAGTTTCACTTTGTTGCACAGGCAAAAGTGATAGCTAGGTGGAACACATGAGCAGATTGCTGTGGAGGTATAATTACAATAGAGTAGTTGTGTTAGTATATGCCTGTCTGTGGGAAAGAGAGGTTAAAATTCAAGATGCAATGGATGAATAAAACATGAAGCCAAATCACTGAATGTTCTGTTATCCATTACTGAAGTTTTGTGATAAACAAGACCACAATGGCTAACCGTAGCGTTCATTTTCAGGTACAAGACTTCTTGTCCCATTTTTATGAACCTACAGTACCAAATTGCATGTAAGCTCTGCTTGAAATGCGTACATTATAGATGTTTGAAAGGTGCAGATACACATGAAATACATTTTTCATCTATCCATTTCTTCTTTTAAACCTTACAGTTTTAAAGATTTTAAAATTAGAGAGCTAGAAATTTCACCACATGAAATGTAAGGAAAAACTTCTCTTGACATGAATTACAGTTTATACCTACCGTACTTTAGTCTTGTTTTCTGTTTGTTTTGTTTTTTCCCCCTCTTCCCTGTTTCTTCTTCTGGGCAAATACTTTTTAGAAAAGGCAAAAAAGATCCAGGAAACTAAAGATCAGTCAGCCTGACCACAGTCTCAGGGAAAAAATATTAGAACAGGAATATACAGGAATCTATCTTCAGGTATCTTAATGACAAGTATCTTGATGACAGTCAGTAAGAACCAGAATGGGTTTGTCAAGAACAAATCCTGCCAAACTAATGTTATCTTTTTCCCCCGGTCAGAATCTCCAGTTTAATATATGATGGGAATGCTGTGAATGTCATTTGCTTGAAATTTAGCAAAATAACCTGATGAAGGCCCACCATATTTTGTTGATGGTAGCAAATTGATTAAATGTGGACTAGATGGGAACATTGTCATTGGATTCATAATCAGTTGGGAAAACCATAGCCAAAGAGTTATCTTCCATGACTTTGCTTCAGACCGAAAGGTGGTCTTAGGCGGAGTACTGGGTATCCCAGGGCCATTGCTCTTCAACATTTTTGGAGGTCCAAAACACACTGCAGAAATAATCAAGTTTGAGTCCACTTTAACTGCCTTGGCTCAGTGCTAGGGAATTCTGGGAAGTGTAGTTTTGTGAGGCAATTAGCCTTCTCTGTCAGAAAGCTCTGGTGCCACAATAAACTACAAGTTAAAGCGGTCTCAAACTGGATGATTTCTGCAGTGTGTTTTGAACCTTAGATAAAGGGGTGGAGGGAATCCTTATCAAGTTTGCAAATGACACAAAACTGGGTAGGGTAGCTAACACATTTGAAGATAGGAACAGAATGCAAAAAGACCTAAATCAACTATAAAATTGGGCTGAAATTAATACAGTGAAATTCAATAGACACAAACACAACATTCTACCTTTAATCAGTGAAAACCAAATGCACACTTACAGGATGGAGGATTCATGGCTCAGCAGTGCTACATATGAAAAGAACTTTGGTATTATTGTATATAAATCGAACATGATCTAGCAGTGTGATGTTGTGGCAAAGAAGACAAATGTTATTTTTGCCTGCATTAAAAAACAGTCTAGTTTCCAAGTTGATGGAAGTAGTAGTCCCACTTTATTCCGTGTTAGAATCATAGAATCGTAGAGTTGGAAGAAACCGCAAGGGCCATCCAGTCCAACCCCCTGCCATGCAGGAAGTCTCAATCAAAGCATCCCCAACAGATGGCCATCTAGCCTCTGTTTAAAGACCTCCAAGGAAGGAGACTCCACTACACTCCGAGGGAGTTTGTTCCACTGTCGAACAGCCCTTTCTGTCAGGAAGTTCCTCCTAATATTGAGGTGGAATCTCTTTTCCTGCAGTTTGCATCTATTGCTCCGGGTCCTGTTCTCTGGAGCAGCAGAAAACAAGATTGCTCCCTCATCAATATGACATCCCTTCAAATATTTAAACAGGGCTATCATATCACCTCTTAACCTTCTCTTCTCCAGGCCTAACATCCCCAGCTCCCTAAGTCGTTCCTCATAGGGCATGGTTTCCAGACTTTTCACCATTTTAGTCGCCCTCCTTTGGACACGCTCCATTTTCTCAACATCCTTTTTAAATTGTGGTGCCCAGAACTGGACACAATATTCCAGGTGGGGCCTGACCAGAGCAGAATAGAGTGGCACTATTACTTCCCTTGATCTAGACACTATACTTCTGTTGATACAGCCTAAAATCGCATTGGCCTTGTTAGCTGCCGCATCGCACTGTTGACTCATGTTCAACTTGTGGTCTACTTGGACTCCCAGATCCCTTTCACATGTAGTTTCATTGAGCCAGGTGTCTCCCATCCTATATCTGTGCATTTCATTTTTCTGCTTAAGTGCAGTACCTTACATTTCTCTGTGTTGAATTTCATTTTGTTAGCTTTAGCCCAGTTTTCTAGTCTGTTCAGGTCATTTTGAATCTTGATCCTGTCCTCTGGGGCATTAGCTGGGTATTAGTGTTGATTAGGCCTCATCTGAAGTACTGTATTCAGTTTTGGGTGCCTCATTTTAAGAAGCATACAGACAAGTTGGAACAGGTTCAGAGAATGGCAGTGAGGATGGATAAGAAGTGCTGCAACATCCCCAGGTCTAAATTATGGGCTAAATTAGAGTTTATAATTACTGATATCAGACTCCTTGTCCTAATTAAAGCCCTCTATAACAACAGCCAACAATAAGGGTGGGTACCCAGGGATTTCTATCTGATGTCATCCCTATGTTCAAAGGGGCGAAGCAGGGCTGTATCCTTGCACCAACCTTTACCTAAATGACTTTGAGATTGAGCTGTTGGACAATAATGCCCATTTTCCTAGAATAGGCAATAGGAGAGTTCCAGTTCTGCTATATGCGGATGATACCATGATCCTTGCTAGAACAGGATTGAGGCTTATAATGCTTCCTTGATAAGTACAACACCTACTGTTCTAAAAATGAACTCTAAATGCTGCCAAATCTGAGATCATGGTTTTTGAACAGAATTTCCGCCAGTGTAGATGAAGCATAGGAGACTGTCCCTTGGGGCAAGTGAAAGGCTTTAAATACTTAGGGCTAACATTTCACCATAGGGCACAGTAGAACCATCATTGAACTTTGGTTCTGAAAGGACCTCAAGGCAGCAATTCAGGTGTCATACAATTCTTCCATAGCAAGGGGAATCAATACATACCAATGGCCCTCAAAGCCTTCAATGCTAAGATTGCACCTACAGTACTGGTAAATTGCTATGCAGTAGCCGTTTGGATTGAATCTGCCAACTATGAACTTGATAGCTTTCAAGTAAGATTTTTATGGGCTCTTTTACATGTTTCTAGACGTGTACCCAACCCAGTTCTTTTATTAGAAACAGGAGAATGCCCTCTTTCTACCAAGGCTTGGCTGCTTGCTTTTGTCCCAGCTTTTTTGTCTTTAAGTCAGGCATGGGCTTGGTTGATTTCCTAGCTTCAGATAATTACATCAGTAGATGGACTAAAAATGTTGCCTCTGGGACATTGCTTTTTGCAGTCTTAGGACCAATTCTATTTCATCTTGCTCTACCAGTGCCTTAAACATGCAGGGTCTTTTTGTCAGCCTTCCTGCCTTAAAAGTTTAACTATCGCAAGGTATCACATCTTGTTCACCAAGGCAAGATGCAGTGTTTTTCCTTCAAACCTTTTTGGAAAGTTTGCTGGGCTACCTACCTCTGCTCAATTTTGCCCTTATGAACAGCAAGTAGTTGACACTCTATCACATTTTTTATTCTCTTATGTTTTTTATAACCAGTGCCGTAACCATCTAATTGCCCCCTTATTGAGAGGCAAGCCAGGCCATTCTGAATTATTTTATATTAAATTGTTGTTCCAAGACAAATGCATGAGTATTATTACCCTGTCGGTTGCAAAATTTTTGTCACTGGCTAATAAAATTAGAGAGAACAAATTATTAAAAAGGGGTCTGACTAACGGATCTATATCCTAGATCTATAATTTCGTTATCAAAACACTCTCCACTGTTATAATCTAATCTGACCACTCAATTTTATCCTTAATTTTCTGTATTTTAATGTCATCTTCCCATTTTATATTGGTTTATGTGTTGTCATAATAATAATAATAATAATAATAATAATAATAATAATAATAATAATTTATCCTGCTTCTCCAGATAGATTGAAGTGGCTGACAATAAAAGCATCGGTAAAATATAATAACAATTTAACATTATTATCCCAAATCCTCCCAAACCCTCCCATCCACAATAAAATACAATTAAATTATTAAACAATTATTAAAACTTTATTAAAATAGGACAGAGGCAATTAGTGCAGTTGTTAAACTATTGATTTAATTACTAGAAGATTGCTGGAATGTTAAACTGGAAAGGCCTGTCAGAAGAGATATGTCTTGATTGCCTTTTTAAAAGCAATCAAGACTGGTGATATGTCGGGTCTCTTCCAGCAGGCTATTCCATAATTTGGGAGTGGTAGAAGAGAAGGTCCTCTGGGTAACTGCAGCCAGCCTAGTTTTGGCTGGGTGCAGTAAGTTTTTACTAGAGGACCTCAATGTGCTGGACGGATTATATGGGAGAAGGTGATCCCATAAGCTGGATCCAAGCCATGAAGGGCTTTAAAGATTATGACCAACACTTTGTACTGTGGCCAGAAATTAATAGGCAGCCAGTGAAGAGACTTTAGGTGTAATATTGTCACTTCTAGATCTTGCAATGACCAAATATCCTCAGTACTTGAAACATGCTTCAAAATTTAATGTGTTGCTTCACTTAGGTATAAAAATATGCCCTGTAAGAGTTAAACTCGCTGATTTGTGAAAGCGTTTCACAAAGAGAAATCTACCTTCTTTAAGGTATGATTACTGAAGGCTCCACCACCTCCTCATTTTTGGCTAGAATTTATTGATCTATCATTTCAATAACTAATCTTGGGATGGCATAGTAAGTGGCATTCCCACACCGAATGACACCCAGTGCAGGGGGTGGGACATCTAGTCCCGGACTTCTGGTGGGGTTTCTGGGGCAGGGGGTGCCTGAAAAAGCCCCTCTGTGGGGCCTGGGCACCTGGAAAAGCCCCTCCATGGGGCCTGGGCACCCAAAAAAGCCTCTGCACAGCCCAAATAGCACCCATGGGGGCAGGGAGCTGACATGGTGTCACCCCCCTTCTGGAGTGTCACCCAGTGCAGCACACACACCCCAGTGATGCTGTTGGCATTATTATTATTATTATTATTATTATTATTATTATTTTATTTCTTACCCGCCTCTCCTTACGGCTCAAGGTGGGTTACAACATAGTTAAAACACAGTTGTTGCATAAAATACACATGAAGTTGCTTCTCTATGCAATATTTATATTACAATACATAGGACAATAATTAAATATAAAATTCATGTTTAAAATCATGATTAAAAACTGCCAGTGTTTTATGTTCCGACAGCTTATGTTTTATGTTCCAACAGCTGGTTTAACTGTTAGATCTCTCCCAACTGGTCTTTCCACAGTCTTGAGGTGGCCGATGAGAAGGTCCTCTGGGTAACGGCTGCCATTTGGGTTCTTGCAGGCTGTATCTATTGCCTTGCAAAAGACCTCAGTGTTCGGGGTGGATTGTACAGGAGAAAGTGATTCTGTAGATAACCTGGACCTAAACAATGTAGGGCTTTAAAGGTCAAAACCAACACTTCGTACTTTGGCTGGAAACTAATTGGCAACCAATGGTGTGACTTGAGTATGGGTGTAATATGTTCACTCCTGGATGTTCCTGTAACCAACCTGGCTGCCATATTTTGAACCAACTGAAGTTTCCGAAATTGGCACAAAGGTAGACCAATGTAAAGCACATTGCAGAAGTCCAACCTTGAGATTATCAGGTTATCTATCTTTAGGATAGAACTAGGAAGAACAGATCTAGGAAGGAGCGCAGCTGGCGTATCAGCTGAAGCTGAAAGTAAGCATTCCTGACTGTCACTTCTACCTGGGCTGATATTTGGAAAGATGCATCCAGCAGCCACTCCCAAACTGCGGACACAGCTCTTCAGGGGGAGTGTAACCCCATCCAGAACTGGTTGACACACCTCCATTCCCAGATTAGGACCCTTGATAGCAAGCACCTCTGTCTTGTCTGGATTCAGTTTCAATTTGTTTTTCCTCATCCAGCCCATTACCTTCTCCAGGCATTCATTCAGAGGAGACGTGCTATCTTTAGCTGAGGCTATTTTGAAAGGCATGTAGAAATATATTTGGGTTTCATCAGCGTATTGATAACACCCCACCCTATGCCTCCGGTTGATCTCTCCCAGCGGTTTCATATAAATGTTAGTAGAGGAATGAAGACCAGTATCAGTAGGTAGTATTCAATCTACACTCATACAGCAAGTTAAAGGTAAGGTAAAGGTATTTCCCATTGAAAAGGTTGTCAAGCCGTGTCCAACCATAGGTGACGGTGCTCATCTCTGTTACCAAGCCAGAGAGCTGGCATACAGTCTTCACTGGTAGAGCAAGTTAGCAGGAACTAATGTGACTTCTTTGCTTTTAAGGACATATCGGGTGGGTATAATCTTCACTAATGTGAGAAATGGAGTGTTGCAGCCTATCAAACAACAGTATGTCTTAATACTACTGCAGTGAGTAGGACTTTTTGTCAAAAATGATGGAACAGAGTCTCAGTACTACTGTATTCATAAATAGGTAGACTGATGTCTAGATACATCTTCAGCTTTTTCTCCTGGGTAGTATTTGTGCTTCAATGATAATTAAACTGAACATTTCTAATGACAAATAGTAGATGAGGGAATATAGACCGATGGACTGTGATCAGGTTTTAATGTAGCATGCCAAGATGCTCATGACTAATAACCATTGCACATTTTAACTAGTAATGACAAAATATATTTGTACTGTGGTGTAATGCCATGGAGGGCTTCATATAGGTGTCCAGTAAAGTGCATACAGTATATTAACTTTAAAAAAAACCTTTATCCTAATTTATTTTAAAGTGTTTAATATCCCCTTTGGTTTTTCTTTAAAGGTTTTGTCACTACAGACATGTCACTTTTTTTAAAAGTAGCATAAAATTATTAGAAGATGACATTTCTTCTCTCTAGTTTCTATTTCTAATGTGATGTTGCTTCCTGTGGCTTCTCTGTTTCATGAGCTTCTGTAATACATGTATACTGACAGTAGGCAATTTGGCATCCTCTGGACATTTTGGACTAAAACTTCCATGACCTCAACCACAGGCCATACTTGTTGGGGCTTTTGGAACTGTAATCCAACATTCCTAGAGAACAATACATTTTCCCCTGGTTGTGTATGCATAAGAGAAAGTTGCAAACATAAAACCTATAAAGCAGATGTAATAATCAGTTGGATTCAAAGTTTACCTTAAGTGAGATTTCCACCAGCCTGAAGAGTATGTTGTTGTATATAGCCATGATATGTAAATGGCTAAAACAATAGGATGTTTTGCGTATTATATTCTTTCACATTGTTCTCAAAATGCAACTTGAAACAGGCTTGCTAGTGACAAGGCAGGTGGTGCAACTTGGTTGATGCCTTGGCCACCAGCAGTTTGTTTTCACATCTGAGATAGGCTACACATAATCCAGAGTATTTGAATGGGATTTTCTGGTTTTCCCCTGTTCTTATAGAGGTAGCTGGTGCTGAAAAGAAGGGAAACTATCCCATCACAGATCAGGATAT
This sequence comes from Sceloporus undulatus, assembly GCF_019175285.1. Classification (NCBI taxonomy): domain Eukaryota; kingdom Metazoa; phylum Chordata; class Lepidosauria; order Squamata; family Phrynosomatidae; genus Sceloporus; species Sceloporus undulatus. The sequence continues at coordinate 225,299,582 of NC_056525.1, forward strand.
TTCACTTGTACACTTGACAGGCTGTAGACACATGCTGTTCCCTCCCACTGTTTATTTAGTGTGCTTATTCTCAGAATTAAAATAATTGGGACTATATGTTTTGTAATGTTTCTGAGTGTGGCAAAAGGGATGATATGGGAACATGTTTTGCAGTGATTCTTGGCCCATGTATGAAATGCAGCTCATGATGCATTTATTCTTGGTGATGATTTAGTTTCAGGTATTTATGTACAGTAAATTTATATTCTGCTTTGGTCAGGCCCCACCTGGAATATTGTGTCCAGTTCTGGGCACCACAATTCAAAAAGGACATTGAGAAACTGGAGTGTGTCCAAAGGAAGGTGACTAAAATGGTGAAAGGTCTGGAAACCATGCCCTATGAGGAACGACTCAGGGAGCTGGGGATGTTTAGTCTGGAGAAAAGAAGGTTAAGAGGTGATATGATAGCACTGTTCAAATATTTAAAGGGATGTCATATTGAGGAGGGAGCAAGCTTGTTTTCTGCTGCTCCAGAGACTAGGACCCAGAGCAATGGATGCAAACTGCAGGAAAAAAGATTCCACCTCAACGTTAGGAGGAACTTCCTGACAGTAAGGGCTGTTCGACAGTGGAACAAACTCCCTCGGAGTGTAGTGGAGTCTCCTTCCTTGGAGGTCTTCAAGCAGAGGCTGGATGGCCATCTGTCAGGGATGCTTTGATTGTGATTTCCTGCATGGCAGGGGGTTGGACTGGATGGCCCTTGTGGTCTCTTCCAACTCTGCAATTCTATGATTCTATAATGCAACTGCATTTGAAAACTAACTTTCAGCTACATGTATACTAGGACAGTGTGCATAGTTAAAATAATCAAATAATAAAATTGATAAAATATTGCATTAATGAATCCTTACATGGAACGAACTGGAGAAAAGCTTAAAATAGTAAGGGCATTTCCTGATTTTTATCAGTATACAGTGGGCCCTTGGTATCTGTTGGTGTTTGGTTGTAGGACCCACCATAGATACCAAAATCCATGGATGCTCAAGTCCTATTATACAATCGGCCCTTCTTATACATGGATATTTTTATTCATGGATTCAAGCATCTATGATTTGAAAACAGTTCAAAAAAAGTATAAATTTCAAATATCAAACCATAATTTTCCATTTTTTATAAGTGACACGGTTTTACTGTGTCATTATATTTAATGGGACTTGAGCATCCATGGATTTTGTTATCCATGGGGGATCTTGGACTGAAACCCCAGTGTATAACAAGGGTCCACTGTATACAGTGGGGTAATAAAATGGTGTCTCTTATATAAAATGCAAAATCAAGATTTGCCTTTTGGAATTTAAAAAATATTTTCAAGTCATGAATAGTTAAATCAGTGGATGCAGAATCTATAGACATGGAGGACTGGCTGTAATATTAAAATGTAAACCTCTGGAGCTGAGTTACAAATCCTTACAAATTGATGAATAGATTCAAATGATTGAAAGTGGAGCTGAGAAGAATGTGGTGCTGCACATATTGAAAGGATGTTCTTAAAACATTGTACTCCTACTGTAACTAAGTGACACAACTGTATTGCCTGTATATCTTATATCCAAAAAGCCAACTGTTCTGTAACATGTTCTTATTTTTGTGCTGCTGCTATTTTTAAAGAGGTGTACCTTTAAACTGGATCTGATCTCAGAAGCTCTGCGTAGTGAACTGCAGGTGATGGGCAAATCCTCTGTTATGTAGAGCTAATTAAACTGTTATACATTAGAATCTTGCCCTGTAATTTTTTTTTTCATTTAGCATTTCATGAACTGATAACACCTTGAATCTTTTCAGGTATTTATAAAGCAAAGACATTCTTGATCACTGGAGTTGTTTATATTGGTTACCTCCTTAAAGCAGAGCAGAGGAATGAAGCCCCTCTTCTGGCAGCTAGTTGCCTGTTAAGCTTAGCTGGGAGTCACAGGATATAAGCTCTATATCTGGCAAATTTGATGCCTGCCTGCGGGGCTGTAGTCAGCAGCCTGTGACAATACTGAGAGGGAGAGAAGAATGAATGTAACACATGTTTTACCTCATTATTTTTCAGATACTGGCCAGAAGAAGACCCTTGATAAGAAAGATGGGAGACGAATGTCTTTTCAAAAGCCTAAAGGGACTATAGAATACACAGTAAGTACACTGTTTGGTTGCATAGCATATGAAGGAAATATTTAGAGATTTTGATATTGTTAATAGTTTTTCAAATGCTATCTAAAAATGTTATATGTTTCCCCCTTTTTTGGTTTGATCTATAGCTCTGAGAGGCAGCTGATCACTTTAGCAGCATTGACAAGTACTATTTTGAGTCTTCACAGGAATGATGCCAAGTAATTCTAGTGAGGCGAAGTTAACCTTTCAAGTATTCTGTAAATCAACAGAACATTCCTTTATACACACACATGTCATTTTACTTTCTTGAGAGAACCCTATTTTTGAAATCCTATACTCTACCTAAAGCTTTCAACATTGTTAATGGTCTGCTGAATGTTGGTGAACATAACGTTAGTCCATCTTAGCAATGTCTTTAAAAATGTTCTTGTGTTCTTTTAATAATTTCCATTCAGCTGTTGCTACTCCAGAGCATTATTGTGTTTTTCCCAGCAGTATCTGAAAATGGAGCTATGTTCTTGAAATGACCCTCAACAGTGCTGCAGTCAGTGCTCATATTTCTGGTTACTAGGGGAAACTGAATTGAGAAATATAGCAATGGATCTAAATGTATAATATTTAAACAGGCATATTAACTGATTTGTAGTGTGCTATTTGAAATAAAGCTGATGTTTTTTTCAAAAAAAAATAAACATAATTAACTTATTAAATTGTAGGCAACCTTGGATTCACCTATTTGATAATTTTGTAAACATTTAACAACAGAACTAACTACAGTGACAACTTCCTGCTAGTTGGTTGGATTTTCCGGTAATATTCATCAGTATATAACCATGAAATGTAATTAGGAAATGAGTTTATGAAAAATAACAGAATTGTAGAGGTGGAAGGGATCTCAAGGATCATCTAATCCAACCCCTGTCAGTGCAGGAGTCCATAGCTAAAGCATCACTGACAGATGGCCACCCAAATTTTGCTTAAAGCCCTGCAGCTCAAAGGAGTCTTAATGCCTCGGTAGTCTGTTACCCAAGAGCTCTTACTCTCAGGTTCTTCCACTGTATAACTGAAGTAAACAGTGTGATGCAACCAATCTATCAGGAATCACATTTGAGAGATCTACTGTCAATGATGCATGTACAAGCGCTGTGAAATCTTTTCATGTATTCTCTACCTAATGGATTTTATGTTCTACCTTTTTTTACAAATAAATTTTAAGTGAAATAATTGTGAGACAATAACACAGACAGGATCATAGTTGAGAGTTGTGATATAATTGTTGACTTCAGTTATCTTTCAGTAATTTTCAGTAAATCAAGTAGTCACAGCTGGCATGGTTACCAGTGAACCATGGGCTTCAAACAGACTTAGTTATCCTTCAGTAATTTTCAATAAATCAAGTGGTCACAGCTGGCATGGTTTCCAGTGAACCATGGGCTTCAAACAGACGGTGCAAAAGGTGTGGTCAAAGGCCGCTCCCACCCCAATTGGTATGGGACCGCGACAATTGCACAGTTCCAGTCCCCATCCAAGATGCCTATGTGGTCCCAAATGGGACAGCGGTCAAGAGCTGACTGTGTCCCGCTCCTTCTGGAGCTGGCTTTTCCTGACTAGGCAAGCTCTCTGCACAGCTTTTGGTCACTCTGGGGGCCGTGCGTTGTCTAAATACCATGCCCCAAGGGTGGCTGGAAGTCACATTTTACTGCCCATCTGTTTTGGGCCCATGAGTCCAGGGGTCTAGTCTATTACACAATTGTGCATTACCTAATGAGACTTGGACTTAATATTTATCATTGTACATAGTTTGCAGTTTTTTATAAGGCATACATGCAAGAAGTAATCTCTTGACAAGGAAGTTAAAATACTGTTCCAAAATAAAATCTTTAATGTTAGTCATTTACAGCCTTTAATTTTTGTTCCCAATTCCATTGGTCCAGATTGGATTTTCTACTTGTGTAAACCTTTAGAATTTTAAATTATTACTTATGATCTCTTTCTGCTGATAAACGTATTTCTTTTTCTACACACCTGCTTTTATGCAGTGATTTATTTATTTGTAAAGTATCTCTTACTCAGCCTGTATCTCAGTGAAGAGTATAAATAGTAAAATTGTCTTAAAACAGTGTAAATTTGTTTATTGGAACACCTTTATTGCTTATCACCTCGTAATGATTTCCTTTTCAAATTAATAATTTCAAAATATAAAATCTTCTTTTAACAGGTTGAATCAAGAGATTCTCTGAATACTGTTGCCTTGAAATTTGATACAACCCCCAATGAACTGGTTCAGTTAAACAAGCTGTTTTCCAGAGCAGTTGTTCCAGGACAGGTATTATCTATGTATAACATATAACAGCTTCATACTTAAAATCTTTTTAAGCAGGATATATTCTATGCCTTTCACTTACAACCAATGTGTATCTATGGTTAGGTTTTTAACAATCTACACAGAGCCTTCTCAGTGGTTTTTTCCATCCTGTGCAACTTCTTTACAAGGGAAACTAGGCTGGGGCTCCTTCTTGTCCATCCGGGGACAGCCAGAGAAAGTTATATTTAATAAAAAGTGGATGCTCTTAAATACTTACAAAATTCTTTAAAATTGGTGGTTGCTTTAATATTGATAATTTGCTTACTGGTAGTCATATTCTTATATTACAGCCGGCCCTTCACATCTATGGATTCTTTATACACAGATTCAACTATCCAAAGCTTGAAAATATTCCAGAAAGATAAATATTCCAAAAAGCAAACTTTGATGTTCTGTCTTTTATGGCAGGTCAAAACTCTGATTATCACCAGATATATGAAGCTAAAATAATAAATAAATAATAAAAATTTTATTTGTATACCGCTTTTCCGTCTGATCAAAGCGATTCACAGTAGCATACAATATAATACAAAACAGTACAATACTCAAGCAATACAATATAACATCAGTTACATCGGCAATATTACACAGTACAATAAAAGTCTCCTAACAAATACAAGTCCATTTAAAAACAATCGGTTGTGGTTGGGTATCTGGATCTTAATTAGGGTATTCTATCTCTAAAGAGAATCAGGGGGGTATGCTATTTGAAAGAGATGCGTTTACAAAGCCTTCTTGAAGGCTTCCAGCATGGAACATAGCCGGATCTTTTCAGGGAGAGCATTCCAATGAGCAGGAGCTGTCACCGTGTAGGTTCTCTGATAAGTTTTTACTAATTTTACCCTGGGGTATTCAAGCAAATATGTCCCAGATGTTCTGAGGGTGCGGGGGGGTTATGTAGGGAGAGGTGCCCCCTCAAGTAACTCGGGCCCAAGCCATGTAGGGCTTTAAAGGTAACGACCAACACTTTGTATTGCGCCCGGAAGCTAATAGGCAGCCAGTGGAGAGATTTTAATATAGATGTTATATGGTCCGATCTACGGGTACCCGTGACCAATCTGGCTGCGGCGTTCTGAACTAACTGAAGCTTCCGAACCTGGTACAAAGGTAGCCCCATGTAGAGCACATTACAGAAATCCAAACGAGAAGTTATCAGTACATGTACTACAATTTTGAGGTCCTTTCGATCCAGACAGCGGCGCAGTTGGCGTATCAGCCGAAGCTGGTACCAAGTACTCCTGGCCATCGCATCTACTTGAGATGATAATTGTAGAGATGAGTCCAGGCTGCTTAATTCAGGGAGGTTTGGGCTATGCGAGTATTGAAATGATATGTCAGCCCCATCTTGAGGAGAGAAGGCAGGCTAGCTCCCAGGCCTGCCTGGAAGAAGACAAGCCCTCCCTTCATCCTCCATCTGGAGGGAGAGAAAGGCAGGCTAGCTCCACCAGGCTGCCTGGAAGAAGACAAGCCCCCCCTTCATCCTCCATCTGAGGGAGAGAAGGCAGGCTAGCTTCACCAGCCTGCCTGGAAGAAAACAAGCCCTCCCTCATCCTCCCATCTTGAGGGAGAGAAAAGCTGGCTAGCTCCACAGGCCTGCCTGGAAGAAGACAAGCCCTCATCCCCATCTTGAGGGAGAAAAGGCAGCTAGCTCCACCAGGCCTGCCTGGAAGAAGACAAGCCCTCCCTCATCCTCCATCTCAAGGAGAGAGAGGCAGGCTAGCTCACCAGGCCTGCTGGAAGAAGACAAGCCCCCCTTCATCCACCATCTTGAGGGAGAGAGAGGCAGGCTAGCTCCCCAGGCCTGCCTGGAAAAGACAAGCCTCCCTTCATCCTCCATCTTGAGGGAGAGAAAGGCAGGCTAGCTCCACCAGGCCTGCCTGGAAGAAGACAAGCCTCCCTTCATCCTCCATCTTGAGGAGAAAAGGCAGGCTAGCTTCACCAGGTGCCTAGAAGACAAGCCCTCCCTTCAATCCTCCATCTTGAGGGAGAGAAAGGCTGGCTAGCTCCACCAGGCCTGCCTGGAAGAAGACAAGCCTCTCTTCATCCTCCTCTTGAGGGAGAGAAAGGCAGGCTAGCTCCACCAGCCCTGCCTGGAAGAAGACAAGCCCTCCCTTCATCCTCCATCTTGAGGGAGAGAAAGGCAGGCTAGCTCTCACCAGGCCTGCCTGGAAGAAGACAAGCCCTCCCCCTCATCTCCACTTGAGGGAGAGAAAGGCAGGCTAGCCCACCGGCCTGCCTGAAGAAGACAGCCCTCCCTTCCCTCCATCTTGAGGGAGAGAAGGCAGGCTAGCTCCACCAGGCCTGCCTGGAAGAAGACGACAAGCCCTCTCTTCATCCCCATCTTGAGGGAGAGAAAGGCAGGCTAGCTCCACCAGCTGCCTGGAAAAGACAGCCACCCTCTCTTCATCCCCAGCTTGAGGGAGAGAAAGGCGGGCTAGCTCCACCAGGCCTGCCTGGAAGAAGACAAGGCCTCTCTTCATCCTCCATCTTGAGGGAGAGAAAGGCAGGCTAGCTCCACCAGACCTGCCTGGAAGAAGACAAGCCCTCCCTTCATCCTCCACTTGGGAGAGAAAGGCAGGCTAGCTTCACCGGCCTGCCTGAAGAAGACAAGCCCTCCCTCATCCTCCATCTGAGGAAGAAAGGCTGGCTAGCTCCACCAGGCTGCCTGGAAGAGACAAGGCCTCTCTTCATCCTCCATCTTGAGGGAGAGAAAGGCGCTAGCTTCACCAGCCTGCCTGAAGAAGACAAGGCCTCTCTTCATCCTCCATCTTGAGGGAGAGAAAGGCAGGCTAGCTCCATCAGACCTGCCGGAAGAAGACAAGCCCTTCCTTCATCCTCCTCTCAAGGAAGAGAGAGGCAGGCTAGCTCCCACAGGCCTGGCCTGGAAGAACACAAGCCCTCCCTTCATCCTCCATCTTGAGGGAGAAGAAAGGCGGCCTCCACCCAGACCTGCCTGGAAGAAGACAAGCCCCCCTTCATCCTCCATCTTGAGGGAGAGAAGGCAGGCTAGCTTCACAAGGCCTGCCTGGAAGAAGACAAGCCTCCCTTCTCCCATCTTGAGAGAGAAAGGCTGCTAGCTTCACCAGGCCTGCCTGGAAGAAGACAACCCTCCCTTCATCCTCTCTGAGGGAGAGAAAGGCGGCTAGCTTCACCACGGCCTGCCTGGAAGAAGACAAGCCCTCCCCTTCACCCCTCCATCTGAGGAGAGAAAGGCTGGCTAGCTCCACCAGCCTGCCTGGAGAAGACAAGCCCTCCCCATCCTCCACTTGAGGGAGAGAAGGCTGGCAGCTCCCCAGGCCTGCCTGGAAGAAGACAAGGCCTCTCTTCATCCTCCATCTTGAGGGAGAGAAAGGCAGGCTAGCTCCACCAGACCTGCCTGGAAGAAGACAACCTCCCTTCATCCTCATCTCAAGGAAGAGAGAGGCAGGCTAGCTCCACCAGGCCTGCCTGGAAGAACACAGCCTCCCTTCATCCTCCATCTGAGGGAGAAAAGGCTGGCTAGCTTCACCAGACCTGCCTGGAAGAAGACAAGCCCTCCCTTCATCCTCCATCTTGAGGGAGAGAAAGCAGGCTACCTTCACCAGGCCTGCTGGAAGAAGACAAGCCCTCCCTTCATCCTCCATCTTGAGGAGAGAAAGGCTGGCTAGCTCCACCAGGCCTGCCTGGAAGAAGACAAGCCCCCTTCATCCTCCATCTGAGGGAGAGAAAGGCTGGCTAGCTCCACAGCCTGCCTGAAGAAACAAGGCCTCTCTCATCGCCATCTTGAGGGAGAGAAAGGCAGGCTAGCTCCACCACCTGCCTGGAAGAAGACAAGCCCTCCCTTCATCCTCCATCTCAAGGAAAGAGAGGCAGGCTAGCTCCACCAGGCCTGCCGGGAGAACACAAGCCCCTTCATCCTCCATCTTGAGGGAGAGAAAGGCTGGCTAGCTCCACCAGACCTGCCTGGAAGAAGACAAGCCCTCCTTCACCTCCATCTCAGGAGAGAGAGCATGGCTAGCTCCACCAGGCCTGCCTGGAAGAACACAAGCCCTCCCCTTCATCCCCATCTGGAGGGAGAGAAGGCTGGCTAGCTCCACCAGACCTGCCGGAAGAAGACAAGCCCTCCCTTCTATCCTCCATCTTGAGGGAGAGAAAGGCAGGCTAGCTCCACCAGACCTGCCTGGAAGAAAAAAAGACCTCCCTCAGCCACCTTCTTGAGGGAGAGAGATTGTATTGATTGCATTTTTGTAATGTACACCCGCTATGATCATTGCGGAAAGCAGTCTATAAATAAAATGTATTATTATTATTATTTATTATTATATATCTACCTGAATCTCCATTCTGTTCTTAGTCTAATAACAAATTTGATTCTATGTAGGCTTTATACTATCTTTGTGAGTATCACGCAAAAATATGGGTCAAAAATAATTGCAGAAATAATCCAGTTTGGATTTGCTTTAACTGCTGTCTGGTGCTAGGGAATTCTGGGTACTGTAGTTTTTTGGAGACTTTTAGCCTTTTCGCCAAAAGCTCTGATGCCACAAAAAACTGTAATCCCAGGATTCCCTAGCATTGGACCAGCACAGTTAAAGCGGTCTCAAACTGGATTATTTCTGTAGTGTGTTTTGGACCATTAAAAGCAATTGAAGTGTGTTTAAAATAACTATTGTCCAAGAAACAACGAAACTAAAAGGAAGGGATAAAACACTGAGGCTTGATTTCAAAAGAGTCTTTTACAAGCTATGTTAAAAGAAGGGGAAAAGCTATGTCTTTTGTACAACAAGATGTGCTCTGATAGAAAACTGAGACCAACTGAGAGGTATATAGAGGAAGAAAAAATAAGGATATGATGGATCCAAATACTTAGTAATAGTTAACATGGTCAGGTGATATACTCAGGGAATAGATGGATCAAGCAGGAGATGCTTATTCACCTTAAATTTCCTGACATCTTCTCTTAGACTATTTAACGAAAAACCCCTGCTCATATCGTTAGCCACGAGTGAAAATACTTCATGCTTATAGAGCACTGCAAGTATTAGGTGAAAGAGAAATTGCATAAGAAGAAAATTACTGGTATGAGAAAGCATGTCCATTGGCTTACATTCTAAAAAGCAAAACTATTCAGGATGGTCCAGCCATGGTATATGAAGTTTTTTGTAATTCTGTTTATAAACATATATGGGCAAAGCTTTTGTTACCAACCCTTTACAAGCAGTTGTTTCCATTTGCTTACCATGTTTGAATCTTGGTAATTGGTGATGTCCTAATCAGACATTTTTTTTAAAATAGATTTATATGTTCCTGATCCAGAATATATTTCCAGTGTGGAGAGTTTCCTTCACTTAGTCCTATAAGTCCTTTGTCACCTACATCTTCAGAAGCGAGGTAGAGAAGCCAGCTGGTAGTGTAAGTAGATGTAGTTCGGATGGAATAAAGAAATAAATTATGCTCAGCATCCTAAAGATGTCTAAAAGGCACTTTGTAGATCCACTAATTTACTTAGTACCATAGTGTCTTGTGAAAGAAACTGTTTCAGAAAAAGACTTACTCAAATTCTTTGAAGGTTCGTGATTGACTTTGGAGAGAGGCTTGTTTTAATGCCATGAGAATTTTAATATTGGTAATTAAAAAAAATAGTGTAGAGGTATATACAGCTTTTATATAAAGAGATTGACAAGACCAAATTGCTCCACGTTCCCACTGTGTCGACCTTTAGCTTCAGAGATTTTTACTATGCAAAAACAGAATGTCTGTCATTTCTGAATGCAATTTGATCGTTTGCCAAATAATAAAGTTTGCTGTCAATTAGAGATTTAGATCTCTGGTTCAACAGAGAGACGTTCTGGGTTACAACCTGAATTCATTTCCAATGTTAAAGTCTCACTTATAGGTGAAACTGTATAAAAATACATACTAATGAAAAGGTTGTTTGAAAAGTTTGAGAAGTTTTCCATATGCTGCTTGACATTTGGATAATTCAGATTGATGTTGAAATACAAATAAAACAAACTAATCTTGGCGTAATTCAGTAATTTTGTGCTTTAAAAAATTGTTCAATTTTAACATTAACATTTTTTTCTCACTTTGTGATATGTCTGCTGGGGACCCCAAGGCTGGACTAGATAATATTCCACAGCAACCAGACAGTCTTATTTTTATTTTATGTACCAATCTCTTTTCATTTCTGTAGGATTCAGATGGGGTACATTGCAAAGAAGCAACAGCCACACCAGCTTACACATGTGTTCGGCCTACAAGAGTGGTTTCCTCCATTCAGAGGAGGAAGCTTTCACAGAGAAATTTCTCAAAATTAATTGCAAATACAAACAAACAACAAGGTACAGAAGGCTCTACCTCTTCTACAAATAACATTATGCTCCCACTATTAAGGAACTCAATTATAAAACAAAAAAAGCTAATTAACTGATTTAATTCAAATGAAGTGCAAAGAGATAACCTTAAAACTAGTAAAGTTTGTATTCTATTTTCAAGATAGTAATATTATGTACTGGTAATAAATGTAGTTTTGGATTTGAAAGATTCAACAGAGTTTGTATGTGAGATGATGGTCATTGGTAAACCGCCAAAGAAGGAGACTCCACCACACTCCAGAAGAATGTGGTTCATTGTTGAACATGTCTTACTGTCAGGAAGTTCTTCCTAATGTGAGATGGATTTAGTGTATTCTCTCTGTTCATTATTTTACTAGGCTCTAGGTTTTGTGTGTGTGTGTGTGTGTGTGTGTGTGTGTGTGTGTGTGTGTGTAGTTTCCCTTTTACAAGGGCAGTGGCCCCTTATGCACAGGGGTTATGTTCTGCAACGCACACACGCCCGTGCAGATGTGAAAAAATGTGGGGCCTCAAGTCCTGCTGTTTTCAATAGTGATGCACCACTCTATCGGGATGGCATGCACGCATGGACATTCAACGCAATTGGGCTTCCCAATCTGCAGATGCTCAAATCCAGGGCTGGCATGCCCACTGTTGGATGGGTGCAGTATACAACATAAAGAAACTAGTACTCAGAAGTATATAAGATGTGTGTGCAGGCAACCCACCTTGGATGATTTGGTTTCCCTTGGTCACACATGCTGCTGACTATTGGAGCTGAAGTGATTTGGGGGGGGGGGGGTTCTAAGAGTTCTGTCCCCATTAAGAGAAATGCACTTCTTCTCAACTATTGCCAATTTCATCTTTGTCTCAAGCAAGAGCAGAGAAGCCTCCACTGAAAGTGGAACATAATATTAAATGGGTATAACAAAGTTTAGCCTGGGAACATGCTTCTGATGTGAAAAGTCAGGTCTGGTCCATGTGAAATAAATATTTTTAAAATGCTCACCATTATTGATGTTGTAGAGCAGTCTTCTTCCTATATTATTACAACTTGATTTTTTTTTTAAAAAATGCTTTTGTCTGGTTTGAGGAACCTTTTATTGCTAGGTAAGCATGTTCGGTGTCTCAAAGGGTATCAGAATTAATGAAATGCAAGGTGTATTTACTTACCCCTCAAGCAGTTGATAGTTAAATAAATAAATAAAGGATCCATTTATTATAGGAAAAATTTTCCCAGAAATGTGATATTTCATGGGAATTGCTGTGCAGCCTTTCTTAGTTTTATAAGCTGTTGAATTGACTAGGTAGCGTCCATATAACATTTAGTATTCATTAAACAATAAAATGTCACGTTCTTAAGAAATGTTTTGAAATGGGTTGGTTGATTTTAGGGAGGGAAGTTTGATTACTCTTCTTCTTATCTTAGGGAACAGTCAACGGTGTGCTGCTAGTGACTCCAAATAATATAATGTTTGATCCACATAAAACGGATCCATTGGTTCAAGAGAATGGCTGTGAAGACTATGGCATTATGTGTCCAATGGAAGAAGTGATGTCAGCTGCTATGTATAAAGATATTGTAGACGGCAAAATAAAGGATTCATTACCCATGTAAGATAGATCTATGTGTGAGTGTGTGGGGGTGGTAAGAGAGAGAATGTGTGTATACACATGTGATAGAGAGAGAGAGGCAAGAAAGAAAAAGATCAGTAAATTGCATAGCAAATAGTTACTGTTGTTCTTGCACAAGTTGCTTTTTATGCTAGACCAAAGGGACAAGAAGCAAACACAATTGCTTTTTCTTTATATTGGATTTTTGCATCATTAATAATTTTTTTAAGTTTGTGTTTTGATACTGAGTTGCTGTTTACCTTCTGATAAATAGCATTCTATTTAATTTTGATATTTCTAAATAAGACTTAAATGGACAGACAGATGTTTTTTTCTTGCTTCAAGTTAATGGGTTGTTCATTTGTTTTTTACTATTGTTACAGAATACAGTGGTTTGAGATTTGTTTGTTTACCCTCACCCTTTTTCTTCAGGATGAAGCCAGTTTAGTTTAGGAAGAGTTTAAATCACAAGTAATTACTGCCAGGTTATTCTAAACACATCTTCCGTAAATTATCAGTACAGTGGTGCCCCGGGTTACGAAAATAATTCGTTCCGCCGCCGCTTTCGTAACCCGAAAGGCTTCGTAAGCCGAAAAAGCCATAGGCGCTAATGGGGAAAAGCCGCGATTTGGTGTGAAATAGCGCCGAAAAGCACCAAAAAAATTTTCGTAACCCGAAAAAACATTCGTAACCCGGAACAGTTTTTTTAAATAGATTTTTTTCGTAACCCGGAAATTTCGTAAGGCGGCGCATTCGTATCCCGGGGTACCACTGTAGTTACATATTGTCAGTAGTCCTAACAAAATATGTAAGTTATAAGTCTTCTGTCCAAACTGTTCCTGTTGAGCCAAAACATACTACTAATATTTATTTATTGATATCATCTTTGTGAGAACAAGTTCTGTGGACATTTTTTTTCATCAGGAGCTTAATCTCTCCCACAATATGTAGGATTCTGACTTTTTGTTTACAGAGCCAGAAATTGCTAAAAGTTTATTTCCTGTTTGAAATATACCAGAAAAGACCTGCATGTATGCATGTGCATGTACACACATGCACAAACTAAAGTAATGCACTGTGCATTATTTTAGAGGACAGTTGTCACTTTGAGAAATGACTTGTTTGGCCTTGTGTTTAATACACTGTATTATAATTTAGGAAAGCATGAAAGATAATTCTAGCTGTCCTATTCCTTGTATATTTTTCACTTTTATTTATCCCTTAACCAAATTATTACTTTAATTTATATAAAGTGATACATGATTTAGGGCAATGATACTTTTAACGGTTCGAAACTACTTCCACTGACTAACCAAACTTGCTGTACCATATTGGGTTAAGTTATGTTTTGTTGTGTTTTTACAGAACATTGAACATTAATTTGTTTAAGGATGACCTTTATTAGATTATTTGCTCTGGCTCTGACTTTTTTTTTAGTGTGGAAATAAACATAATTCTATTTCCCACAGAATGTGGAATTCAATGTGGGAATACCAATTCTTTATCCCATCTCATTTAGGATTATTAGGTCATGTGGTCCTGTTCTAAGAATCCAAGTTATAGCACATAACATTTACGAATAAGCACTTGAAACTGGATCAGTATGATAAATCAGTCTACATTTATAAAATGTTTTAATTTCTGTGAGTGGATTTAGAAGAAATGCAAATTTATTTCCTGGCACAAAATAGGCACAAATATATAAGTTACAGTTTTTTTTCATTGCATCGGAATACCTAAGCCTAGGAGTAATATTGAGCTAAGCATATAGATCACAAGCACATTGCTGTAGTGACACCTGTTCAGCCAAAGTACTACGTGCTTGGTTCAGGTGTCTGAAGTAAAGAGCAAAAAAAAAAAAAAAATCCCTGTACTGTAAGTTTGCATCTTGGGAAAGCAACCCTGCCCTTGCAAAAAATGCTTTCCTTGTCTTTCTGCTCAGTGCTTTCAGTGCAGGAGAAATTTGTTTTGGCCACCAGCAAGTACACGTGCTACCATTCCTAATTCCAGCTTGGAGCTTCTTACATTTCCAAGCTGTTGCCCAGGAAAGAAAGAAAAACATAATCCCAGGCTTCCACAGAACTCTGGGGCTTAGGTTAGTATAAGGTTCATGTTTCTTCTAAAAGTCCAGGCTTTGAAGAAAGGTTTGCTAGAACCTAACATCTCATCATGTCAGAAAGGTTATTGAACCTTGGTAGACTAAAATATATATGCACATTCACAAAATACTTTTTAGTTAATTGTGGGCAGCTGAAAACAGCAAAAGCAGCTCTTAGAATTAGTAAAGCCATAGTATATTGAGTAGGATCTGTGATACCTTTTTAGATTTGGATACTGCTTTTTGAAGTACTAAGGGATGAATTGAATTGTATTTCTGAATGGGTTTTTTAAAAATGGTTTTCTGAACTTTATGTTTTTAAATTCTATTGTTGTATCTTAAAAACTCCAGTTTGCATACATGAAAATATAAAATATTTGTAAAATGGGTTTAAATAGATTTCTGTATATATCATATTGAGATAATGTAATACCTACTCCCTTATCTTAGCATTTTGGTATGCTATTTTAGTTTAATGTTTGTTCTGTGGCATATACACACATACATACACAGGCTATAGTATAACTAATTTATTGTTATAGTATACATAGGTCTGTGGTTTTCCAGCTTCCTCATCCATAAAATGTACAATCCATGACACTTTGCCTGAAAGTAGAGAATCATTTAAACCATGGTTCTCTAACCTAGTGGAAAATGTTCATGTGTATTCTGATTTGTCATGTGGTAACATAGTGCTTTTCCTTCTTCTTCATTGTAGTGATGTAGATCAGTTATCTGTAAAAGATATCTGCCACTTCAAAAAATTTACAAGAAGCAATACTGATGAAATGGACTCAAGGATGCGGGATACAGGGAATGATAGTGCCAGCACTGCTCCAAGGAGCACAGAGGAGTCTCTTTCAGAAGATGTATTTACTGAATCAGAACTCTCTCCAATACGGGAGGAGCTTGTTTCTTCTGATGAGCTTCGACAAGATAAATCTTCTGGAGCCTCATTGGATTCTGTTCAGACAGCGAACCAGCCTGGCATGGAACATGTTACAGTTATTACAGACTCAGCTAATGTCCTTGGTGATGTAAGTACTAGGGTAGAACAGCCATTGAATGATGGCAGCATGTCTCTTAGTGATACTGTGAGTACAGAAGTAGAACAGACAAAACTGGAAGAAGTACATGACGTAGTAGGAGGAGCTGCTGATACTCAAGCACAATCTCATACAGACGTAAAACCTAGCACAGATCAGGAATCTGTGATGGAAAATGTACCTGAAGGTGAAGAGTGTTTGCATACTGAAGAAAATGACTCTAAAGGAGAGATTGCACATAAAGGGAAAATTGTGAAAGAGCCAACTCGAGATTCTGAGACAGATATCGAGACACTGCGTAAACTTTGGAAGAGCCATACTATGCAACAAACCAAACAACAAAGGGATAACATGCATCAGGATGCACATAAAGAAATGAAACACAAAGTGGCAACAGCAGATGGAACAATAGAAGGTAAGACCTTAATGTTAGCAGAATGTAAAGTATCTTTCCCCTGCTTTACTTTTAGTTTTAATAAACTTAAGATACTGTTTTTATGATGTATTCCCAACAGGTGATCCTGCATTTTAAATATCATACTCCACTAGGAGGGAAAACAACAGATACTCTAATCAACTATTAGACATAATTGTCATTGTTTTATAAAGAATTAGCAATAAGTAGAAGTGGGAAGTACAATATTAGGCACTATCTAGATCTCTTATTTGAATCTATTTTAAAGTGTATTATGGAAGAAAAGAAGGTGAGATGAAATGAGTGTTGGTTTTAACAAAACTACAGATGTAAGAGAAAAATAGATTATATGAGATACAGCTGTAAGGTCCAGTCAGGAAAAAAAATGAACAATATTTGTAAGAATTTCAGTTCAGACAAGAAGAAGGAATCTATGAAAATAGACGAGTGGGAGAAATAGAAACAGTTTTGTTAGAAAACTGGCCAAGTAACAGGATTGCAAGAATAACTAGCATTTTATTTGTGTCACACTGTGATACATACTACTTTCTGATAACATAGGAGACTGTTCAGTATTACTAAATGCAAATTACTGTTATAGAAACAAATTACTGCATTAAAATGTTAGTCAGATTAATTCAGGGTTCCTGCTTTGCAAGAGACACACAAAAAAGCATGTTTTTAAAAGGGACACCTCATTTTCTCCATCACCCTATGTACATAAGTCTATAAAGAAAATTATAAAGTTGAAAATTGTGAATAAAGCAGTGACTGAAGGGCCTAAAATGGTTGGCCAGGATTTCTGATTGAACAGTCTCTAATTATAAAGGCTTAACTATGAGCTTTGAGGATTTCTTGGACTGGCAAAAGTCCGATGGCCATTCTGTTCTATCAAAAAACTTCAATAAATCTAGAGACAGAAGAGAGACTGTTGTATTCTAGGTTGCACTCTGATGAATAGCATTCAGTTTCTTCTTCAGATAGTGTACCATTTACCTTTTGGGAATAAATCTTGTCTGGTGCAAGTGGATATATGATGTGATAAAATAATGCTATAACCTTGCATTCAGGAGCACTGTTGCTTGACTGGAACCTAGACATGGGGTTCTTCTGAAATTTAGTTATGATTAACAGTCAGGCTGGCTTCCATATTTCTTGATTCTCTGAATAATATTATCTAGAGCATTACTAAGTGAGAAGGACATCTTACGAGTGTGATGGAACTGACCAGCAAAGACAAGAGTGAACAACTACAGGTTCAGAGAGTACACCTCCTGTTATGCCCTGTTTTTTTCCTGTAGTTTTTTTAATCTATTTGTTGATTTTGCTATGAAAAAATCTCTTGTGCCCTCTGAGTGCAATGAGAGGCAGTTTCGTTACATTATGGAGGTTCCCAGGTTGTGTTAGGCCAAGGAGATTTTTTTTTCATGGCCAGGAAGTCATTTCTAGTTTAGGAAAAGTCTCCTTCAACCTAAACTGGGTCATGTACCCTATGATTAAATCACTGTCTATGGCTTTTGGATTGTAGAGGGGGCTTTTTCAGTAATATGAAAAACAACATGAAATATTTCAACAAATTTTGGCAAGAGGGAGGAGTTCACTTGGGCTCCTGAAGACTTTTCCCACTCCTGAGCAAAATTCTCTATGTTATCTGTGACTTAAGTAAACTATGGTTATCTGGATTTTGTGTTTGATTGAAATAGATTTCATAACATTTGCCCATTAAAGATGATTGGAGCTGAGTGTCCAAAGTGTAGGCAGTGGGGCTAAGGCAATGTTATTTTTGGTTCCCAACCTCTTCAGACAAGTTCCATGTAGCTTTTCTAGAGCTAGAAATACAGTCTGTTTGAATACTTTACACAAACTTTCAGCATCACTGTACATTTGCCAAACTTCTAGGGATGAAGGGCATGGGTTTCTTTACCCAGCTGTCCACAGCATTATATAGATTGGAAAGTTTGGGTCTATCTGCAATGTTCTTCTTTCTTCCACAGTGGACAGTAGAAATTTTCAGATTAGAGCCCAGTGCTGGATGTCTTTTAAGGAGCTTGTGACAGGAACAGCTATGGGATATGTAGTCCTACCCTGTTCGGAACATCTTGGTCTAAAGGAATTGAAATTCCTACTTCTCTTTCATTTTTTTGTTTAGTTCACACTTGTTCTCAACTTTCAGAACCTTCTCAAATGGAGTATCCTTTAGTGAAAACTCCACCCTTCTTAAAATGCTCATGTCCCTCCATTTTAGTTCCATCCCTATTTGTCCACCACTTAATATGCAGCTCTTGGTAGATTTACCTGGTTGGAAGATTTTCCTGATTTAGTTTCAGTCATTCACTTCAAAGTTTTCTCTTTCCATAACATTCCTTATTTTTGTTAATGATGAATAGTCATTGTTTGTCCATTAAAAAAAAATAGATGCAGAATACCCAGACAGACTTTCCGTCACTGCATCATCATTGTCAAGGGAAGTAATTCGAGTTTGAAATAGAATTGTCAATTGCTACTTTGAAAATGTTTTAAAAACCTTTTTTGACATAGCACAGACTTGCCTGTTTTCCCCCCTCTGTTTTCCTTTGAAATGTTCCCAAGCGACCCTAAACCTCTCTTCAAGAAGGTCTCCTCTTGTCTCAAGGACATCTCCGCAACAGATAGACATTGTCAGTGCCCCCCTTTGTCTTGGAAGGAAGCACAGTGTTGCTTTGTCTTTACTCAACAGAGCTATAAAAATGGAGCTGCTCAGTTTCGTTCCTTGCTCTCAGTCTTTAATTCTTCTGATATCATTCATTCAGTCAATCGCTTTATTTATAGTCTGGCTTTTTCCTCAAATGGGACTTAGTAAAAAAAAAGGTACAATTAATATCATACATATCTAAAAACAGAAATAAAGTTAAGATTAAAAAATTATTAAACTGTTTATAGAATTAAAACCATATAAAACAAACAACAAACAACTTCATTGATATATCGCTTCATACTGAACTAGCAGTGTCTAAGCGGTTTACAACTGTAAGCTAATTGCCCCCAACAGTCTGGCTATTCATTTTAGTGACCTTCGAAGGATGCAAGCCTGAGTTGAGCTTGAGCCCTTTTGCTGGTATTGAACTCGCAACCTTATGGTTTTAAGTGAGTGGCTGCAGTACAGGCATTTAACCACTTAACATAGACTTAAAAGCATAGATTAAAAGCAGTACAGCACTAAAACAGAAAACTAGTTACTGGTAAATAAAATGATCTAAATGATGGAACACCTGTAGGAAAGAGAAATCTTCACTTGATAGCAGAACAACAGCAATGCGGGAGGGATACATTTGTTAAATATCAACTGCTCATCATGGTCTCTGTCACCATCCATGTCATTGGCTTTGACTTATGTTGGATGTAGCCAGCTTGATCTCTTTAGTGCCTATGGATTTGGCTTTGATGGTCTGTTCCAGCACCATTAGGTAATTCATTTGGCCTTGGTTTACAGTAGCAAAATTTGCTTGACTCAGTTGACTGCAAATTTTAAAGGTGTCCCATTTCTAGGTTGATTCAAAATACGTGATTTTTTAAAAACAAAAAAGTAGAAACCATTTGATAAATGCTGATTTACATGGTTGCCTCCAAACAAGATTTAATATTTCTCAACGTGGAGCTTGATTTGACCTATAGGGTATTATCTGAGAAACCAAAAGGTGCTTTTATTATTCAGAACCTGCTTTTGTTCATGCAAGTTTATGTAGCCATGTACAGTGCGCCCTTTTTTTACGCGGGAATCCATTCTGGACCCCCCCCCACGTAAATAAACGTGTATGCTTGAGCCCCATTGAAAGCAATGGGGCTTGTGCGTGCAGCGGCAACATGCGCGCGCCACAGGCACACGCCCCATTTATCTAAATGGGATGTGCTACCCCTTGCACCCTGTGTGGCTTTCAGTGTATGCTGAAAGGCACGTATAATGCGTCCGCGTATGATGCGGGTGCACTATATCGCAATCCTATGCATTTTACTTGGAAGTCCCACTGAAATCAGTAATGCAATACAATGCGCCCTTTTTTTACACAGGGAATCCATTCTGGACACCCACTCCACCCCCATGTAAAAAAACCCAACATGTATGCTTGAGCCCCATTGAAAGTAATGGGGCTCATGCATGTGACAGCGGTGTGTGTGCGCCACAGGCGCGCGCCCCATTAATCTAAATGGGACATGCCGCCCCACGTGCTCCCGCGTGGCTTTCAGCATATGTTGAAAGCCGCATATAGTGCATCTGTGTATGACGTGAGCGCACTGTAGTAAGTGTGTGTGACTCTTAATGAATCTGAGTCATACTATTTAATGAGTTAAGCTTTAAAAAAATGAAGTAGCAATCAAGAAAATCCAGGTTTAAATCACTTTCTAGCTGCAGAGGTCAGAGATACCAAGTCCTATCTAAGTTTAAGTTTAGGATTGCTGCTAGGATAAAAAGAGAAACCCCAATGTATTCCTTTTCGCTGAGCTGAATAAAAAGTGGAACTGATAAAGTGCAGAAGAGATGACTGAATGTAGACTACTTTTAAGTATCACATGATACAGAACTTTTTCCTGTGTACATGCAAGAGTATTATATCAATGTCATTGTTAAATGTCCTGTCAAATAAGGCAGAATTAATACTTTGGTACTTGTTATCTTGTTAATCAAACTTGTAAGCAAAGTCTGGCATTTAATATCATATTTAATTAATGAAAGGTTCTCTAATGAAAGAGAAGAGGAGACATCGGTTACACAAGTTTTTGTGTCTCAGAGTTGGCAAGCCAATGCGAAAAACATTTGTATCACAGGCAAGTGCATCAATGCAACAGTATGCACAGAGAGATAAGAAACATGAATACTGGTTTGCTGTGCCACAGGAGAGGTAAGATGGCCCATTTTCTTTGTAAATAAAGGAGTGTTTTTTTCTACTTTTAAACTGCTTTTTATTTCTTTCAGCATGCTGAGAAGTTAATGACATTGCTGCAAGACATTAATTGCACTAATCTATTTAAGGGTCTCCATGTGAGCCAGAACCCTGGTGAATTTTGCTTTCAGCATGCAAAGGGGGTTAAAGGAATACAGGAAAAGGAAGTGTGCTGGCCTTGCCCCCCATCTTCACTTTGATGGTGTGAAAAATAGGAGTAATGAACAGGAGAACATTTTCTATGCTCAGAAGGTTCCACTTTAGCCAAAAGCCTGGGTTTCTGGTTCATACAGAGATGTAGATGTAGATGAAGCTTTTCTCTTCAGAATTACCAGTTTTGATATTGTCACACTGGCAGTGGAGAGCACATTCCCTTTCTGATGTATTGGTTTAACACATTTTTGTACTCCTGAGTATAACTCAGGAGTTACCTCCAGGATGAGATAATTATTGTGTTCTTGTTTGTTTGTTTGTTTTGAGGATTGCATGATGTGAGCTATTGTCTTGATGGTGATACAAAATGGATGTAATCTACACGACTTGGGTGCGAATGGGCAGTGTCTCAAAAGAAAATGACAGGCTCATAATGTTTGCAACAATTCTAGGCTGAGGCCATACTACATACTATATAAAAATGTATTGAAGCAAGGTTTTTCTTCCACAAAGAAATTTACCCTGTTTTAAGTGGTTTTACTTAATTTTGGGGGGAAAGCTCATAAAAGAAGACATACTGTAATAGAGATTCATAGAATAATTAATGGTTTAGAGAAAGCGGGTTGAGAGGGGAACTGCTCCCCTCAGCAATAGTATGTGGAATAGTTTCATCTGATTAAATTTGTTAGTAAGATAGTTGAGACAGGCAATGCTCATTTGTATATGACATAGTAAAGCTGTGGAATTTGCTTCTGAAGATGTGTTGGCGGCTCCCAACTTAGATGGGTTTAAAAAGGAGATTTATAAATACTTGGAAGATAATTATATTATTGTCTAATGGTCAAAATGGCTATAATGATTTTTTTTTTTGTCTAAACCAGCTCTGACAGTATCATATCTCTGAATTATCAGTAGCAGGATAGCAACATTTGCCTTCATAGCATATCTGTGTCAGTCACTAGGTAGACCTTGGGTATGATCCACAAGAATACTGTATAATGTTAAGGAAAAGGCAACATGGGACATACAGTAGTAGAAATAAAACATGTATGACTAAGCAAGAGCAATTAAGAAGCCACATAGGTGAAAAAGCTAATGTAATTTAGAAGTCTTGAATGTCAAGGACAGAATTGTAGAATGTACAATTGGAAACACCTGAGATTCATTAAGTGTACAAGGTGAAATGATGAAATTCTTAAGTATGGGTTGAACTATGTGAACCAATCAAAATGAGTGTACACGCCCACTGGGTGGAAACTGGCTAAGTGGGTGGTGATTAACAATGGCTATAATAATTGCAATGTTTGCCAATGTATTTTGTGGGTAGTTGTGGATAGTTGGAGTGTTTTGGAGATATTGGAGATTGTGAGGGCATAGAGTATTTGTATATAGTAGAATAAAGTAGATCTTTTATATAAGACTACTGAGTTGTCTGGTGTCTTGAGTGAAGATACAAGAGCCAGCAGAATCCTGGAGAAGTTTGGAGACTTCTGAAGAAGAAGAGTGAGAAGGCTTGGAGAGTTTGTCAGGGTCTTCAGCCTATTCTCTGAAACTCTGCTGCTTTGGAGAAAAGCATTAACCACTGACCAAAGCTGGTCAGCACCGCTGCATAACAAGGTGGTGAGTTAGAGCCAGAGGTGAAGAGCTACAACTCCCATCATCCCTGACATATAAGCCAACCTATGATAAATCAGACCAAATCACATCTAGCATAGTAGTGTTTTGCCCCCAAAGTAGCCAGTCAGATGCATGTGAGAAGTCCATTGGCAGTCCAGTAACAAAATGTGATCCTCCAGTGGATGTTTACCAGCAACTGGTATTCAAAGGCATACTGCATGTTGTCTCTGATACTGGAAGTACTACATAATCACGGATAACTTCACTTGCCATGACTTTATCTTACACTTTTAAAAATGTTTCAAACTGATGGGCATCAATACATATTGCTCTACTAAGTTCCATAGCTTAATTGTACATTATAAAAGGGTGCTTCATACAACTCCTCAGTATCCCATCATTCAGCTTCCTTGGATGACTTAGAGTTTTGGTACTACAGATGGTAAAAAAACCCCTCTCTGATTCCTCTACACCATGCATTGTTATACAGTCGCCCCTCTGTTTTCACGGGTTTGAAGTCCACAGTCTCAATTATTCACAGAGGGGTGAGCTCCATTAGCTAAAATGGTGCACTTTCCTCATAGAGCTGTTTTAGGCTTTTTTTAATTTGCTTTCTTCTGCTTCTCTTCATGTCTTACAAGACCCAGTGCCTTTTTGAGGCACAGTGACCAGGAGTTGGTATACAGTTTTAGAAGTATTGTTAAACAGGGCTTTTCTTATCATACAAAAAGTTGAATAGTACTTTCTGTAGGAACACAGGATTCACAGAGCATTAAGAACTACAATACGTGAGAAGGAAATTAACAATGCATTGTTGAAATAGGCAAATATGGGCTTTATATTTATTTATAGGATCACTAAAGTAAACAGGTGACTTGAAGATACATACACATACTCCAGGAAGGATGCAAATCTTATTGCTTATTCCGTTCAAGCATGAATAAGCATGGGAGAATCAATAATTTCAAGTCTCTCCTGCCCTTTAATTGGGAGAGATAACAAGAGCTTTTCTGTGTCTATGGACTTTTCTTTTTGAAAAATATTTGTTGGCACAAAAATGGTTTTTTTTCCAAAGAAAATATTTTTGCTAAAAGAAACACAACTTTATATGTGTCGTAGTTGCAAAAATGACAAGCTTAGTACAAACATCCCCCCCAAAAGCATCAAAATGTGAAAAACTCATTACAGTTAGTTTTTTTTCTCAGTAGAGTATCTCAGTGGATCAACACACTGTTTGTCAATGAGGAGAAGAAAAATTGTTAGCATTCCTTAGATCCTTGATGTTGTGAGACTTCTTTCTATTATATCTTGCCTAATTAGGCTCTAAGTAGTTATAAAGTAGTGTTTTAACATCATTGGTCTTATTTAGGGATGAATAAGAAAAAGATGGGGAACAGGATAGGTTTTTTTAAGCAGTATTAATAATCCCTCTTTTGTGTGATTGAATTCTATATGGACAATCAGGAATTGTGTTTAAAACTGTACTGCGTATTTTTCATTTCTTTATAGTCACAGAAGAATGAATAAATGTCTGTGTAAATGTGTAGGCCTGAAATATATTTTAATTAGATCTTCACAAATTTGAAAGGTCACTAATTAATTTTCCTTTCTTCCTCTTAAAGGACTGAGCATCTATATTCCTTTTTTGTTCAGTGGAGTCCAGAAATCTATGCAGAAGATACTGGAGAAACAAGTAGAGAACCTGGATTTATTGTAGTCAAACAAATAGAATCTGAAGCTGGTGAAGATTCATTTAATGAAGCAACAGCTAAGGAGTGGGAGGTAAGTGATCATAAACATTTTCAATTACTTTAGAAGACACGATTTCTGTTTGTAACGCTTTAGCAGGACTATGGAGAAATGGTCCATGAAATGGTCCAAAAGCAGGACGATGGAGAAATAAATTTAAATTATTGCACCATGTATTTGTATACTTCTTAACCATTTCAGTTACTTAATTTTTGTCAACTCTACTCTCTTCCTCCAGTATAGACATCATTTAACATTCCCTGCATTTTTAGGGTCTGTTCTGGGCCAGACTGCTATTACATATATGTGTTTGTAACATGCCATTTGTATTACTTTTAACAGGAAACCCCACTTTAATCTTGAAATCAATAGTTGAAGCAGTAAACAAACAGTAGAGAAATTTTAGCTATTCAGAAATTGTAGGTTTATTTTTCAGCCCTAGCCAGCACAGACAACCATATGTTCTTCATCATTGCACTAAGCATGTGATTTGCTAACTTTCTACAGCAGATTCTCTTGTGCAGTAACCATGTACCTGAACATATGGGGATGCTACCATGGGCCAAGCCTGTGGTATCCTGCCCCTGGTTCCAACCTGGGTTGGTCCCTGGACCAACAGGGTAACAGGCAAGTGTTTATACATGTGCTCACTACCCTCCATAGAGCTGCTGCTACCCCTTGTCCCTTACTTGCCATCACCATCGTGTCTTCCTTGAAGGGTCTCATCATGGCACATAAGTGCATAAATGGAGTACCCGGCTATACCTATGTGGCCAGGCGCCCTTCTCCAGCATCACAGGCTGTGTGGAGGACTGTGTGCAATGGCAGCAGCAGGTAAGGGGAGTGTGGGGCTATGTGGTGGGCTAGCTGTTGCTGCGGAGCTTTCAAGAAATTCGGTGGCAACCATTTGGCCTTTCACCCTACAAAAAGATCCCTTTGGGTCAGAATCAGTCCAAAGCCATTAGATTGGCATCTGGACGGCCCATCCTAGCATAGCAATAGTGGTCTAGATCATGTGTACAGGACATCTGGAGGTCATGGAGAATACAGGTCTTTTGGCCCATGTGTACAGGCCCCACATGTTAATTAAGGAAGACCTTAGAGCTCCCCATGCAGCTATTTCTGCCTCAGTCATTCCCTCTGCCTTTGTCTTTTCCTCTTTTGTCAGGCTTCTGTTCTGTACATTTATTGATCAAAGAAAGCGCTGGGCCTTTACTATTGTGCAGACGAGATATATACATGTAGTTTATGCTGTTACACTTTGCTTATTGTGTATCAATATAAGAAATATGCAACAGGAAAATACAATAAGACCCATTTATCCATGGGTTCGCTTTCTGCATTTTCAGTTGCCCATGGTCAGAAAGTGTTACAGTAATTTATTTACATATTTTGCTGCAGCATATAAACTGATAAAGCCTTCATGGAACAGGCAGGTACACAAGAACTTGGCTTCTGTGCCGCCGCAAAAGAAGTTGGCTGAGGTGGTGGCCAGAAAATGTTGGCAAACAAAATAGCAGTGGCCAAGAACACTGAAAAGCAAAGCACAGCTCATGAGTAGCCTTTTTTCTTACCCTCCCCTGGCACAAAACTAGTTCCCAAATAAAATACGTTTTTCTGTTCTCCAAATGCTTGCCTTTTCCTTCCTCACTACCACCCAGTCTCACCTGTTTCAGTAGCAGGCCTTTTCATGAGAGGGTTCTTGTGGGGAAGGAGGAAAGAGAAAGCCTTGGCAGGTAGAGGCAAAGGTTGCAAACCGCAATAAATGTTCCCTGAGCTATGTTTCTGATGTCATGCAAGGAATTTATGATGCTGCATAAATCTTAACAAATTAATTGTGTGTTTGTGTCCTAAGCATATTTTCTTGTATACTGGATAATATTTTGTGGTTTATACATCTGAGTTATGTTTGTGAAGACTTGTATGTACAGGTTGTTTCATATTTCAGTGATTGTACTAAGATGAATGTCATAGATGTACCAGTTAGTCATCTTGATTTGGAATGTAACTGTGTGTGTATGGTTGGATTTGCATCAGAATCTGCTGTATTTTTCAAAATTAAAAATCCTTTGAAGTTGATACAAAAAATATGAAACGCTATTAATTTGGTGTGTCTGTGGAAATAGATTATTATAATGTAGGATTTATGGCATAATGTAAGATTGTAAAAACAAACAGCATAGCATTCTTAATTCAAATTTTCAAACTTTAATTCTTTTTTTAAAAAATACTTACCATATTGCAGGTATATTTATATACTCTTGGGGTATGGGCATTAAATCATTCATGAGAGTGAAGATTGCTGCAAAATACCAGTTTCCTTTATTTTGCCTGTAAAGGTCAAAACCTCAGTTTATAATCTGTGGTGTGGACTGCAGTGATCATCATTAAAAATTCAAGGACACAGTGGTTTAGGCATATGAAAGAATACGATCTGAAATCCTCTCTTTGATCCAAAATAGCATTGTTATATCCTGTGTTGAATGATTCAAAGGTGGGGAAGCCCTTTCAGTGTGATGGCCAAATTCATTTTCAGTGATACAAACCAACAGTTAATGCATTGCATTAGAATTCTTTTTTAAGTTTTGTAATCACTTTCTATTTTGACTGTGTCAGTCTGCAATCTCCATGCCTGCTTTCCGTAGAAAAAGCTCATCCAAATAAAAATGCACAAACATGTCCTAGTAGGTTTTTTTTAAATTGAGCTACAGTGTCTACTGCAGTGTGTAGGACAGTAATTCTGTAGCCAAATACTAATTTTTATGTGCATGCTGATCAGGTGTGCAATTTTAAAAAATGACACTGCTCAGACTAAAGTATAAACAAGTTTACCTGGATTTCATATTGTAAATTCTTAAACCAAAGAAAAGAATGGTACATGGGGATAAGGACAAATAACACTTCTGCAGTTACAAATTTGATTGAAGCATCCTTTCCCGTGCAGATTACTGTGATCTGCCATTTGTATAATATAAGGGATATTATGACAGATACTATGAATTATCAGTTATAGAAATAGCAATAGGAGCTTCATTTATATACAGCTTCATATCGCACTGAACAGTTTCAAAGTGGTTTACAACTGTAAACTAATTGCCCTCATCAAGCTGGGTACTCATTTTAGCGATCTCAGAAGGATGCCAGGCTGAGTTGACCCTGAGCCCCTGGATGGGATTAAACTCGCAACTTTATGGTTTGTGAGTAAGTGGCTGCAATAGTGGCATTTAACCACTGTGCCACCAGAATCAAAGACTTCCTCTTTTTCAAACATTGAACAACTCTTGTGTGTCCACATTACAGCTTTGTAGGGCGAATTTTCCAATTCCAAAGACCATTCTCTGATGGTACTAACTTTGTTAACTCCAACATTTACCAGGAATTTGCAGTAGCTTTCATTTAAAACATGCCCTCTGTGATGAGATCCTTTAATAAGCTGCTTAGAAAAAAACAATAGAATGTATTTATGCAAACAGTGAAGCTTAACAACATTAGCATTTGGATACTTTCCAATATTTGGGTTAACATCAGTTGGTAAACACTCTTTGAACCATTATTCTTAATGTGGTAAGCTTCCTTTTAAATCACATTTGAGAATATTTTGTATTAGTAAGTAAATCAGTGGAACAATATTGATTGGTTTTAACCATCTAGCTATGTGTTAGCTGCCAACACATTTGTCTTTAAGTATGCGTCTGGTTGTCTTGTTTTATTTTCTGAATAAGCCTCTTCACGTTTCTCAGCGCTATGAAAATTAGACTACTCAGACATAACAGGCAAAGTTTTGCAATGTTAAACAGAACCAAGGTCAAAATATATTTTGACAAGTTTGGATCTGCTAAGATTGGAAAAACAAAGTGAAGTGTGAAAGATCTTTCTAAAAGCTAGAATTTTTGAATGAGCATAGTAACTTGTGTTGTGTATGTCCTTTTGTGCCTTATTTATATCTTTAGGGACTTTGTTGACATTTAAAAAGCAGGCAAGCTTTGTATAAACTTTAAAAATAAGTTGTCATAATTGTCAGCTTGGTGTATCTCTGCTTTTCCTTGGTGTGCTACTTAAAAGTTTTTAAAAAAAACAAAGGCTTATTAACATGCTGTGGTGATAAATACTCATATAATGTATATATGCTAAAGCTATAATTTCATTTCCATCGCTCTTGAATACTTACTGTTTGAAGCATCCTCATCTTTGTCAATATCATCACCACCCTGGTGTTTCAGCTAGTATTTAAAAATATCTTCCCTATATTTTAGAGGATCAAGTTTTGTCCTTATCAGAACTTTGCCAAAAGTGACTTTTTAAAATTGTTGCTACATTACTTTGATTCAATGGAATGTTAAATTCTTTTAAGAGGTCTTACAATTTTTAAAAATTAGTACTGTATTTCTAATCCTGAATTAGTTTTTGCAACAGAGGTCCAAAATACACTGCAGACATAATCCAGTTCAAGACCTCTTTAATTGTCCTGGCTCAGTGCTAGAGAATTCTGGGAATTGTAGTTTATTGTGGTACTGACAAAGAAGGCTCAATGTCTCACAAAATTACAGTTCCCAGGATTCCCTAGCATTGAGTCAGGGCATTTAAAACAGTCTGCAACTAAATTATTTCTGCAGTATGTTTTGGATCAAAGTATATAAAGACACTTTCACATATCTATCTGGGCTTCAAATTATAATATATAATGTCTGATACCTATTCACATATCTACCTGGGTTTCATATTATAATAATATGAAACTTATTAAACATATAAAAAAACTTCAAGGTTTTCAGGTTTGTATGTTTGTTTGTAAAAACAACTTTGATTTTGTAAATACTGACTTTAAACAGTGAGACAGTGATGTGTGCCTTTTATTTATAATCTGACAAAGACATTTTGTTTAAATGTGGCACCTATCCCATACTTTTAGACTCTCAGAATGACATGAATGCACTGTGTCTCTCTATATTTCTGACAAGTGTTTACAGCCATTAAACAATACTTTTAAATGTACAGTATCCTCTTTTGTTACTAGCTATCTAAAGACATGCAGTCACAGAAGTTAGCACTAACAAGTAAACGAAGATTTGGAGGAATATTATCCTTTAATTGCCATTTATCAACATGAATTTTTCACTACATGTTACAGAACACTGTTATTATTATTATTATTATTATTATTATTATTATTATTATTATTAACCTGTATTTATAAAGCACTGTAAATTTACACAGCACCTAATAGTCAAAGTTACAGTGGGCCCTGGGTATCCATGGGTGTTTGGTTCCAGGACTAAGTGCAGATAGCAAAAAATGGATGATGAAGTACATATCAATAATATGGGGTAGGGCAGCAGCAGATGCAGTAGCAAATACTAGCTGGCATATATACAATCTTTGGGCTCCACCTCTTCCAGAGAGCTTTCTGGCAGCCGAAAAGGAGTGTCTCTTTGCCACTCTATTTTTGGCCAGGTTGAAGACAAATTGAGGCTGCAGTGTGTGGTTGCCACAACTCCATCTGTCTTCGGAAGGGTCAGTGTCATGCCTCCAGAGCATCTTTGATGCTCTTGAGACATATATGTAGTTGAGATTATATTAGGCTTTCTATGTATCAGTTTAGGAGGGGAAATAGAGATCTACAGCTTTAAGAAAGACAAGGATTGTGGGAAATCCCAGGGTCTTATACTGTCTCCCTCTAGCTAAGTTTCAGTTGTGTAGTAAGATTTCAGCCGTCAGACCTGGAGAGAGTATTTTCCTTTGACAGAGATAAGTCCACAAAGAAGAAAGAGAAATCCTCAGAAGAAGAAAGATAAAACCCACCAAGAAGAGAGAGCAAAGTATTTAGGAAGGACTATGGAGAAAAAGGAGATCAGTTTCATGTTTTGTGTTTATAACCTGTAAAGTTTTTGGAAACTTAAGAAATTTGTGGACAAGTCTTTTGTTCTGGCTGTGTTCCCGAGAGCCAGAGGCCTTACTACACCCAAAGTCCATAGTATTGCTCTTGGGACAAAACAGTCGGCTTGAAGCTGCCTCTTTGGGGCGGTCTGTTTTGCCTCATAGTTGATGGAAAGGTTCCACCAGTAAAGGCTTAAAATATTCTTCAGTTTATTATCTTGTGGGAGAGGGTTAAAATTGGAGTTTTGCTTCATACAGAATAGTATAAAATAAATTTCATATTCAGAAACCAGGTAAATTGAAAAATCAAAAAATCTACCAGCTTTAGACCAGAGATAAAGCTATGTTACATTGGCTTAAGGTCCACAGAGCTTAGGACAGTGGAAGCTCAGGTTGGTCCTTTAAAAGATGATCAACAGTGATGTGTGCAGTATTACAAATTATGCTTGCCTGCAACTTGCCTTCCGTGCTCTCTGATATTTTTCTTAGACTTTCAGGTTCAAATTCAAATGAGGAAGACAGAGTGCTTGGGACAACTTCATGTTGTTCAGGTCATCTGTTATCTCATGAAGCATCTTGCTCTATACCTTATGAGGTCCTTTATTGCTAGGACAATCTTTCAATGAGATGATCCATGCTTGTTCGTTGCTTACATCAGTAACTGGCAAGCAGGTGATGAGGTATTGCTGCTTTTAAGTTGCTGCAAATGACTTGTGTCTCCTAATTACTGTATATTTGATGCTGCTTCCAATTATAAAAAATCTCAAAGTGAATTCTTGATAATTTAGCATTGCATAACATCATTACTGATAATGTTAAGGCATTAGCCTTAGCTTTCAATTTTCTTGGCTTTGTGAAGCATAAGATAACCAGCAAGTTTTTAATGTGGGCAAAAAAGAATAACCAGTATGCAGGCTATCTGTGTGATAGAAGGCATATTTGTTACAATGTCTTGCCTGCTAATGTGCAAAAATATCTACAGAATATTTTACTTTTAGTCTCAGGTGCCCAAGAATTTTTTCTCTTTTGAAATGGTCTCTATTTTCTATCTTTAAAACAATGTTTTTTGTCCCATGATACTGAGTCCACATTTCTCCTGCTTAGTAGAACTCCTTTTTCTTTTTTATATTTTTCTCAGTTATTCAGGTGCCTTTCAGGCTTCTGGACTAAGAAAGCTTATATAATTCTGTGCTTTCCTGCCAAAGTGAAGGTAAAGCTAAACAGCAATGTATGAGACTTCTTCTGGGTAAATTACATCATCATCATCATCATGAACATCCTCATCATCATGCTGCATTGCAAGTGGTATTGTAGTGTATTAGCATTTGTTAATTACAAAAAAACCCAAACCCCAAACCCACAACAACCCAAGGCTCACTGGATATGTTTAATTATGGATTAGTAATCTAAGAAAAGTTAAGACCTTTTTGGGAGAAACAGAAAACTATTTTTGTTTACTCATATTTCTCATTAGATTTTAACCAAGGAGTGTTCTGTCTCTTTAAGCAATCTTGCTTTTTAAAACACTAGTGCACTGCAACCTCCCTTGAATATAGAAACCTTTCTGTTGTTCATTCACTGAACAAGACACACCCCAATGAGGACATACATTTCAGTGATTAGCTGTTTATCCTGTCAGTCAAGTCTACAACTAGCAAGTTACTCCATCTCTTAGCAAGGTTCTGCTGTGTTTGGGATTGGAAGCAGGTAGAGAGAATGTCGTGGGGAAATCCTCATGTAAAGCTAAAATTGATTTAACTGCTTTTTTCTGGAGGAAATGATTCGTTTCTGGTATGGCAAGAAAGGAAGGAAACACCACTCGGTGAAAAATAAATATACCCTGGTAATTCCTCTGAAAAATATTTTTATTGCTGTTTTGGTTGTCACTTGTATGATGCTGATGATGCTGTACAAACAGTACTTTTCTCTGATTATTTTGTAAAATTAGGTGGTACACAGTTGTTACTGTGCAAATATACTGTAAATCTGGATTGTACTGTTTTTATTGAAAGGCTGAACTGTGCCATATGCTTTGAATATAATTTTGGATGTTTTTAAGTAGTGTATTTTAGGGAGTTTTATATAGTAAACTGTCTACTTTTGAGCATTTTAGTGAGTGTGTGTCAATAAAACACAATATCAATCTAAAATAATTTTTATCTCCCATGATTTTCCAGATGCTAAGGTGAAGTCTGGCTATTGAATTATAAGACATTGACTTTCGTTAGAGCAGGACAGAGGGACACTGATCTGCAGGTGTTGTTAACTGCATAGCTTGTAGTGAATGTTCATGGAAATTGCAGCAAAACATCTGAATAGCCACATCTGCTCCATCCCTGCCTCTTCCATTAATATTACCTGATTTTAAATTCCTGAAAATAATGCATAGGAAGTAGTTAATGTTGTTCAGCTTCTTAAAAAGAATACAGTAATAGAAAAAATGTGAGATGATCACTATGTGACTTTTTTTGGCTTAACGGATGCCCTTGTGTGACTTCCAAAAGAGGAGGACAAACAACTGCATACAGGACTGGGTTGAGATGGATGAGGTCCTGGAATAGTTTGGAAGAGGGACATCCGTCCCATTCTTAGGCTCTATTCAAACTCTGGCAGATCAGACTTTGCAGTGTTGCCAGATCAAGAGGAGTCCTCCCTGGGGCCACAATTGGTTCTTCATAAGCTAGTGGAAGGTCTGGTTTGAGTGTTCCAGGAAGCCTGTGACTAGCTGGCCTGGTGGCCCCATTTGCCTCTTCACTCACACTGCAACTGGAAAACAGGGCCATGCTACAAAATCTTCAGGAGGCAGATGTGTGAGCATCCCCTCTTCCTAAGATTGTTTCTTTACAGCATTACAACACAGGTAGCTTGTGTATCCCATGTGTTGCCAGCAGCAGTGAGAAGCCCTCAGCCACTGTGGAACCTGGATCCTTTGATCCAGTTGTGTTATTAGCAATCCATTCTTAAGTGCATATAGAATATATGAGAGGGTCATTTGTGTTACCAACTTCACAGTATCAGTATCGATGCATTTTCATGTTTGTAGCTTTTGTAATGTGAATGGCACCGTTATGCGTCTTCTTGTATGTTGTATAAACCAGTGTCTCTATAGTTAAGGAGGGTTGTACAATCAGCTTCCATATCCATGGATTCTTTATCCACAGATTCAAACATCCACAGTTTGACACTCTCTCTCTCTCTCTCTCTCTCTCTCTCTCTCTCTCTCTGTATGTATATGTGTGTGTGTGTGTGTGTGTGTGTACACACACACACACACAAAGCTAACCTTGATTTTGCCATTTTATATAGGGGACACTATGCCACTGTAATTAATTGTATTTGAGCACCCATAGATTTGGGTATCCACAGGGGGTCCTGGAACCAAACCCCAGTGGATAGCGAGGACCCATTGTATTTTTATTTTCACACTGGTGACTTGGGATACCCAAACTAAGAATCATAGAATCTGAAACTTTATCAACAGATTCTAATTTTGTTGAACAGAAGATAACATTTGTAATTTGGTATTACAGGTAATTCAGGTCAGTTTGGAAATTTCCTCAGTTTTCCATATAGGAAAGAAAATGATGATGATATATTTTTACATATTTCAAGCACCTTTATTTGCATTTGGTGCTCATTTTTAAGGACTAGACATGCTGTAACAATGGAAATGGAAATGAATGGTATTGTTTAAAAGTTTGCCTGTAAAAAAAAGTTTGAAAGCAAATAGAGAACTCATTGCTTTGCACCTCTTTCTGTGGGAGGATGTTACCCATTGTTACAGAACACTTTGTCATATAGTGATAGTTCAAGCACTGAGCCTTCTACTCCTTGTAGCAAATTAAGGCCTATTCTTGTCATTCTCCTCTCTGATGCTATAAAATCGATAATACTGGCTTTGTTATTCCATTGGATCTAAATTGTGTTTCTGGAGTGTGTAAAATGTGAGCAACTGGTTCAGTTGTTTCAGAGCACGAAAGATAAAAGTTAGAACAATGAAGAGTAAGCACAGTTGTGAGTATAATTATGTTGACAAGTATACTTTACATAGCTCCAATATTTCTCAATATCTAGAGCCAATGGTAGTAAAGAAACAGAATTATTCCATTAGCTATTGGATATATTTATGTGGTAATCATAAGAATATGCTGACCTGAAACGTACAGTATAATGTTGTGTTTGCTGACAAGTGAATAGAGTGAGTTTAAGGCTCTTCCACCACCATTCTTTTAAGTGGGAGACTAGTAGCCCC
The DNA here is from genome assembly GCF_019175285.1 of Sceloporus undulatus. Taxonomy (NCBI): domain Eukaryota; kingdom Metazoa; phylum Chordata; class Lepidosauria; order Squamata; family Phrynosomatidae; genus Sceloporus; species Sceloporus undulatus. The sequence goes on from NC_056525.1 coordinate 225,334,131, forward strand.
ATATAGGGTTTCTGTAAATATTTTTTCTTTCCAACAGTAGGTTAGATTAATTCAGAAAGTAAATGAAACAACAGTATTCTAGTGATGCTGTTTTTAAAACGGGTAGCTCTTAAAATGAGGTGCTTCTTTCTGTCTTCATTGATTTGGATATTTTTCACTTGTTGAGTAGATAGTTTATAAGCAGATTACATGTCCCACAAGCCCTTGGCATCTCTTAAGGCTATCACTTCTTAAGGAAGTCTTAGCTGCAGTTAAACTCTTTATCATGATATAGGATGCATCTGCACTGTGGAAGTAATGCATGCAGACACCACTAACTGTCATGGCTCCATTCTATAGGATCCTGGGATTTGTAATTTTATGAGTACCAACACTCTTTGGCAGAGAATGCTAAAGAACTTGTAAAATTATAAATCCCAGGATTCTATAGGATGAAGCACTTAAGAGTGGTATTTTTTACAGTGTAGATGCACCCTCAGTGTAGGTTATTTTTTTTAAAACTTATTTTGATTGAGACTGTGATAAAGTTCTTGATGAAGAGAAGTCTTCTTGATAAACTAGAAGTTGAATAGAGATCACTATAAGGTTCATTGAATGAGTGTTTGAAGAGAAGGGTCATCCATTGCTTTTTTAATATTGTCCTTTCTGATTTATTTTTATTTTTCTCCATGTATTCTTTTGCATGGAGACTGGTATGCTTTGACCCATGTAGAAGAGTAAATACATACAGAGTAAAAACCATAAAAACACCATGGCCTAAATACCATAAAGGTACCAGAGCCCATCCGATATTGGGAATTAAACATGGTCATCCCTGCTTAGTACTTGAATGAGAGACCACCAACAAAAACCAGACGCTATAGGCTGTATTTCAAAGGAAGGAACTGGCAAAAGCATTTCTTGAGTATTCCTTGCTTAAGAAAATGCTGTAAAATCCATGGGATCACCATAAGTGGATAAGCAACTTGAAGGCACATATATACATGATGGCATTCATTAAAATATAAGATAAGAAGTGGGATTTAATGTTATGGGTGATGTTGCTAGTTTCTGTATCACTGTTGCTTGAGTAGATATAGAAGCATGGTGTGGTCCTTTTTGAAGTACCGTAATCAGAACTGTACACCATGTTTGGTGTGGGTGCCACCATAGATTTGAATCAAAATGTTACTACTGTATATTGTCAGTGTCTTCTCTAGTTTCTTTCCGAGCATTGATTCACCTTTTCTCAGCAGGGCTATGCTGTTACTTTTTTTATTTATTAATTGAAATATTCATAGCCACTTTATATCCCAGGGCATTTTAAAAAGTCTGTTTAAAAGAGCTAAAAAGAATAACAGTAATTTTGAAAGACTAAAAATAATTTTAGACCATTTATCATGCAAAACATATTATAACCAGGTAAAACAATTTATAATAATGCTGTCACAAGATTTCTTTCCTAGTTATAGTTAAACGATCATATTCCATCATAAACATTCGAGCTTGTTAGTAACTAGTTCTATATAGCTAGTTACTTGTGATTAATTTCCTTTCTCCAGTATGAAAAGTATTGCTAGCTTACATTATAATTGCATTAACATGAGTTAATGTACACCTACATTACATTGCAGTAGTAACTTAGGAATGTATAACTAATTTGAAGGAAAGTAGAGACCTTTATTCATACAGGAGGTTAGGATCTCAAGCTCTAGTTCAATTATCTATCCAGTTAGCCTTGCTTTTGTAATTTTGTTTTATTTTTTAATTATGTGATCTTCCCTAGATTAGTGAGATGTCATCAGCCTAGAGATTGGTAGAGAAAGAAGGAGATATATTATGTATACAGTAGTCTATACACATCTTTGTCCTAAGATCAGTACAGATGTTTAAGGCGAAAGGGAAGCAAACATTAGAGGAAATAAGGAGAGAGTACAACAACTTACCTCTTACTTTATTATTATTATTATTAACCTTTATTTATGAAGTGCTGTAAATTTACACAGCGCTGTACATACAATCTTTTTAGTTAGACGGTTCCCTGCCCTCGGGCTTACAATTTAAAAAGACATGACACAGAAGGAGAAGAGAGTGGTGGAGGGAAAGGGTAAGAGGTCCAGCAGTTCATCTCTACCTCCAAGGCCTGGACCAAGGCAGATGGACTGGAGGGAGGGCTTGGGTTCTTAATGGATGGTTAATCATTTTCCAGGGAAAATACATACTCTCAAGTAGGATAATGCATATACAGTACATAGCAATACAGGAAATGGTTTGATAAACAAACAACAAAAGAACACCAAATAGCAAGCGACAATTATGCAATGCCTGGGAAGGCTACTCTGAACAGGATGGTTTTCAACTCGGTTTTGAAGCTGGTTAAAGAAATGATGGCTCTTCCTTGTGGGGGAAGAAGGTTCCAGGAGTGGGGGGCAGCAAGTGAAAAGGGGCGAATCCGGGATGGGACAGAGGAAATCCTGGGCTGAGACAGCAGACCTTGACTACCAGAACGGAGGGCCCTGGAGGGAAGGTGAGAAGAAAGAAGGTCTGATAAGTAAGGAGGGACCAGCCCATGGAGGACTTTAAACGTCGACAGCAGGAGCTTGTACTGAATACGGAAAGGGAGGGGGAGCCAGTGAAGGGATGCCAACACAGATGTGGGCAGAGCGGTGGGTGGAAGTGATAATGCGTGCAGCTGAATGCTGAACATAGATTAAAGGACGGAGGTGAGAAAGAGGAAGCCCAGCCAGGAGGACATTACAGTAATCAAGTCGTGAGATCACTAGGGCATGGACCAGGATCTTGGCAGTAGAGGCGGAGAGATATGGTCGGATTTTGGCAATATTGTACAAGAAGAATCTACAAGCCTTGGCTGTGGTCTGGATCTGAGGGATACATGACAGAGAAGAGTCAAAGATAAAACCAAGACTGCGGGCTTGCTGGACTGCTTGAATAGAAATGTTGTTCACAGAGACAGAAAAGGAGTGTTGAAGGGTGGGCTTAGGAGGAAAGACAAGAAGCTCCGTCTTGGACATGTTGAGCTTCAAACGCCGATAGCACATCCACTGCGAGACAGCTGTGAGGCAAGATGAGACTTGCTGTTCAAGCCTTGGAGAAAGGTCGGGGGCGGAAAGATACAGCTGGGTGTCATTGGCATACAGGTGGTAGGAAAAGCCAAAAGAGCTAATGAGTTTTCCTAAGGACAGTGTGTAGAGAGAAAACAGAAGGGGACCCAGAACAGAGCCCTGGGGAACTCCAACAGATAAGGGAACAGGAGAAGAAGTCTGACCCCCTGCAACTACTGCAAAAGATCTGCCAGACAAGTAAGATCTAAACCAGTCGAGAACAGAGTCTGAGAACCCAAGGTCAGAGAGTATGTCAATTAGGAGAAAGTGATCAACAGTGTCAAAGGCTGCAGACAAATCAAGAAGGATGAGAACAGAGTAAAGGCCATTAGCCTTGGCCTGTAAAAGGTCATTCAAAATCTTAGTGAGAGCTGTCTCTGTAGAATGCCTTGGGCGGAAACCAGACTGAAAGGGATCGAGGATGGAGTTGGCTTCAAGAAACTCAAGACAGCGTGAATAGACAACCCGTTCCAAAACCTTAGAAAGAAAGGGGAGAAGAGAAATTGGACGATAGCTAGACAGAGAGGAGGAGTCAAGAGAAGGTTTTTTCAGAATTGGGAAAATGAGAGCATGTTTGAAGTCCGACGGGAAGGAGCCTGTAGAGAGAGAGAGATTGAAGATATGGAGAAGCGAGGGCAGAAAGGAGGGAGCTATAGAGATTAGAAGACGAGTAGGAATTGGATCAAGAGAACAGGTTGCAGGTTTGGAGGAATTCAGAAGTGTAGAGAGTTCATCCAAAGAGGCAGGAGGAAACACAAATTTTCTAATTTGTTAGGTGAGGGTGATAGAAGATTAAGAGCAGAAGAGCAGAAGAAGAATTGGGGGGAACTATCTCAGAGCGAATAGTGAAAATCTTAGAGTTAATTAAATAATTAGCAAAGTCATTAGGAGAGAATGATGAAGAGACAGGAGGAGAGGGAGGTTTAAGCAAAGTGTTGAAGGTGGAGAACAAACGCTGCGAGCGCCTCTCATTGGCGGAGATCAATGATTTGTAATAATTCTGTATTGCCATAGAAAGGGCGCGTGAGAAGGAAGAAAGAACAAATTTGAAATGAATAAAATCAGCCCACTCTTTGGACTTTCTCCAAAGACGTTCGGCCGCTCTAGAGCAGGACCGGAGAAACTTAATGTTGGGGGTAAGCCAGGGCTGAGGTCTAGTCTTGGAGGAAGAAGTGCGGGCAGAGACAGGGGCAAAATGGTCGAGAGTTGAGGAAAGAGTGGAGTTAAATAAAGACATTGCTGAATCAGCAGAATCCCCGAGATTTAGGGAAGAGAGAGATGAATCCAGGGTCAGACCAAGATGGTTAGAGTCGACAGATTGAAGATCACAAAAATGGCGTTCAATAGTATGGCGAATAGGAGGAGTATAAGTAAGAGCAAAGGAGATTGAATGAATGAATGAATAAATAAATAAATACTTTATTTATGTGTGGCTGTCAGGAAGAAGCAAGTGGATCCCAGACAGCACATTTTGCCATTAATTCATGGTGTGTTGTGTGACCTGGTCATGTGAATGAGAAAATGTTGTTGTTTTTTAAGTTAGTATCAAATCAAGAGTCTTACAATCTCCTAATATCAATAATACCAGTTTTAAACAAAAACAACAGTTAACATTTAAAAGCACAAGCAGATTTTATATACTTTAATATACACTTTATATATTAACTCCATTGTAGGTCTGCTAAAACTTTTTCCACTGCCACCTCGATCATTGTTAATTGTTTCATAAGGTATACTGGACACAGATTTTATTGTTTTGAGTGGCATGGCTGAATATGAAATTCAAAAACTTGATAAACATATCCAAGAAGTAAAAACAGACATATAATTTGATCACTTTTAATATTGTAGATCTTTCTCATCTGTGGGGATTCTCAGTTACAGGGGCCCCGTGGATAGAAAAAAATACAGATGTTCAAACCCCATATTATTCAATGGGTGGTGACGTGCCTGCATCCATGAGCACACACCATCATTGAATAATATGGAGCATGGGTAGCTGCAGACACTCCAATCTGCAGATAGCTAGCCTGTAGATGTGGCAGGTCCACTGTAATGGTATAGCCTTAAATGCCTGTTTCAACAGTTATTGCTCCATACTAGAGTGCATTTTTATAATGTTAGATAATCCCTGCTGCTTCAGATGGTGAGAATTTCCAAGAGCAGGACTACGTGAGTTCAGCTTCCTTTGGAGGAGGGATCTCTTGGATAATTTTGTCATATTTATGCACTTATGTGTGCATTTATTTATTTAATACCTTGCCTTTGTTGCAACATGGGATTCAAAGTGGCTTACACGGATTTAAAATGAAAATGCAGCTACAATTTTCATTTACAAATATGCAGGCAAAGTATAGATGGAGGCAATGAACCTGTGGTTCATTGGTGTTCCAGACTTTTATCTATTTTCCAAAGTTTCAGTTTCTTCTATTCAAGATGAAAAGACATATTTAGCTTTTAGGTAGGGTTGCCATAACCCTCCTGCCAGCGGCACATTCCCGGTTTTTCACCACTAGGGGGCATCCCTGCACGGTTTCCTCCTTGACTCCTGGCCTGTTGCCAATCTGGTGACTTTCACACCAAAATGGGTACTTTTCAGAGCCTTTGGTATGATTTTGGTGGTTGGTTTTAATGGTAATTTTGAGAGTTGAAATAAGTTTCAATTATTTTTATTCAATTAGGGCTATGTTTTATTGCCATATTAACATTACAGGGACTTTTCACGGATTTTGACTGAATATTTGGTGAGATACGGGGGGATTTGATGAGTTTTGGCCAAACGTTTGGGGAATTATCTTCGAGGCTTGTTGGCAACAGGAGGTTGCCAGACTCAGGAAGAGGAGCTCCTCCTCTGTTTAGTCCCCACGTGGACCAGACCCAGCAAGGCAGCAGAGGGGAGAGGGCCATTTCCTTTGGCACCGAGGCGAGGAGGAGGAAGAGGAGGTGCATGGCCATTTTTAACTCAATGCTAGGGGGATCCTGGGAATGCTAGTGTTTGGGAGACATTGAGACTTCTCTGTCAGAGATGGCTCTGAGGCCACAATAGACTACAATTCCCAGGATTCCCCAACACTGAGCAGTCTCAAACTGGACCATTTCCTCAGTGTGGATGCAACTGGTGAGGAATTCTAGGCACTGCAGTTCAACTACATTTGGTGGGTTATGTGATTCCCTGTCAGAGATAGCTCTGAGGCCACAGTGTACTACAATTCCCAGCATTCCCCAACACTAACCCAGGACAGTTAAGTCACTCTCGAACTGGATTATTTCCTCAGTGTGGATGCAGCTTTGGTGAGGAACTCTGTGGGCATTTCAGTCCAGCTATGTTTTATTTTTGCAGTGTATTTTGGACCAGAGACAAGGTGACCAGACATCCTCCTCCTTTTCCAGGACATGTTCTCTTCTGTCAAATTTCAAAATATCCTCCATTTTGATCATGCCTTAGAAACATGCATTTATATTAACATTTTTTAAAAATCAAAAATTTTTGCGTGTCCTCCATTTATTAAAACTGTGTCCTACATTTGAAAATGTTGTCCTACATTTGTCCTGGTTTGGAGGTCCTGACTTATGGCAACCCTACTTTTAGGTGGAGAGCAATGCATGTATCGACATTGAGGAGAAACATCAAATATTCATGCTGATCCATTGATTAAAGGAATATTGATGGGTCTTTCTGAACCATTAGTACAACTTTATTGACACTTTCAGCTCATTCCCAACAATAGTGGTGTTAATGCTACTAAAAATGTGATTTCTGGCATATAAATTCAGAATGTGCAGGTGAAGACATTGCACGTGTTTTAAGGATAAACAGCACTGAATCTCAGGCCACTTATTCCTTATCTTTCTGTGTGACTGCAAAAATTTTGTGCCCATTTTAGACTAATGGCTCTTTGTGTGTTAGTTACCTGCCAATTTACGATGACTCCTTGAATTTTATACTGTTTTCTTAGCCATTGAATACTTAGAGGTGGTTTATCAGTGTGTTCCTGTAAAAATACCTGATTTTTCCTGGTGGCGGTAGTATCCCATTCAGATACTAACCAGGACTGACCTTGTTAGTTTCATGGTATTTTGGCCTTAGCATAACATCAGCACACAGAGAATGTGATTAGTCATAACTGTAGTTAATGGAAACTTCAAACCATCATTCATGTAGCTGGCTTGTTTTCTCTAAATGTAGTTCATATTAAAAGACAAACCCATGTTAGCCTGGAATATCAGTGGGCAAAGGATCTACGTTTGAGACTTAGAGTTCATCTCAAAGGTGCTACAAGATCACTTTTCCTACTGATAGTCCATAGTCATTAGATTCAAGGGTTCGGAGCACATCTAGTAGTCACTCTGGAACAAAAGAAAGGGAACACCTAAGCATAGTGAGGGTCATCCTTATAACACTAAACCATGTGTAAATCAAACTCAAGTGTTGAAACATGTGAGCAGTCCCAGTTGGTCCTGAACAGAGAGCGGTGGACATAGTCATGGATAGAATTAGCAGCAGTTTTTCTGACTAGCAAACCTCTAGGGACCATATAATTGTGCACCCATGCAGTAAAAGCTGTCCAGGAGGGGAATAACTAGTTTAGCTTGTTATAGAATTGTCAGCACATTTACAAAAGCAATTGGTGTACTTCAACGCAATAAAGCCTGTCCTGATAAAGGCTGGTTTTAGATTATATTGACAGGATATTAGCAGCTTTTCTGGGACTATATTCTAGATAAAGCACTAAGAAAAGAAGTACTATGCCTGATCTGGCCAAGATACATTCTCTAATAAATAGAGTGCCACAGTTTGTTTTTTTCAAAATAGCCTGTGGTATTTTGTTCTAGTTCTTGCTTCCTGGTTTGGCCTAAAAATAAAAAGATGATTTTTGTAATCAGAGAAGTCAAGAAAGTGATGCAGATTGCACCATTTGTACCTGGATTGTTGGTAGCAATTTGCAGGTATTTATTTATGTTCAACTGTTCTATATTTTGGATATTTATGTATAGCACTTGCATATATGAAACTGGGTACCAAATGTTGTTATATGTGGCTTCACATTTTTTCTGACTTAACAACAGTGATCCTATGGCAGCCCTGCCACAGGATTTTCTTATTTATTTATTTATTTATTTTATAACAACAAGAATAATAATAACATTATTTATACCCCGCCTCTTTATACCCTGCTCTTCAGCCACAAAGACTCTCAGAGCTGCATACAAATGGTTAATTTTAAAGTTCCTTGTCCTTAGCCTTATAGGCTAAATATGTACTTGCTATTGCCATTAACAACAACAACAAAACACTCCCCCCCCCAAAGGCTAACTGCAATTCTGCAGCATGGCTAACCAATTAAGGGAGTCACAGTGCAGTAACATCTAGGGGACCACAAGTTATCCACCCTGTTTTATAAATACATAATATAAATATATTAATTGAATTGCTTTTCAGTGTTCAGTTGAATAATTCAACTTGAGCATCCGTGGATTTTGGCATCCACATGGCGATCTTGAAACCAAACCCCAGTGGATACCAAGGGCCCATTGTATTTGGGTGCTCTCCATTCGTGTGTTAAATTGGCCTGATCCGTAATAGTGTACATAGAAAATATTAGGTCTATCAGTTGTCCCTGGTTATGAAATCTAAGATTTAGAACTAGCAGTAATACTTTCAATGATCCTAGCATATCTGTGCATGATCACCTCCACTGTGGACATTATGTAGGAGGTATTTAGGATCTGTTGCTGCATTGAGGATGTATTTATATAAAAGATGGCACTAATTTTTTTAGACAAGAGAATTATGCCCTTGTAGACTTTAGCATTGAAAGATACCCAGCAACAAAACTGCAATACAGGTATTTGTACATAAGGCAATATGGTCAGAATTAACTGTCATCTTGTTGGAGGCACTAGGAAAGTAAATAGTTATGAAAGTTAGTGATTTATGATATTCCCACTGGCAGAACTGAGGAGCATTAAGCAGGGTTCCAACTCTTGTCTGTTCTGTGAGAAATTGAGAGAGTAATACACCAAACATGTTTTCTCTCAGATTAAAGCCACCTTGAATCCCATTTTGGGAGAAAGGTGGGATATAAATCCAATCAACAAAATAAAGAATAATAGAAATTTCTGGGACCCATTGTTGAAAAACAAGTCATGAAGTGGAAAGTAGACTCTGGCAAGAGACAGTTTCATAGCTGCAGTTTCATAGCATTGGAAGAGACCACAAGAGCCATCTGGTCCAACTTTCTGATTTGTGAAGTCAAAAAATGCAGGCAAAACAATTCTGGAGCATGGCTTATTGAATGCTGTTAAAGATCTTCCTCTGTCTCTTCCAGAAAGAAGTTATCTGTTTAACTAGCATAAATGAGTTAATGTTTCCAAGACTTCTTATTCTGTAAGATATTACTGGGATATTTTTGTTGTTGATTTGATAAACAGAGAAGCAGTAGCATGCCGAATCTGAAACTTGAGTTTGGATCCACGCCCTGCTTCTTTTGCTATCTTACTATGTTAGTTGCAGGCACTTGGCATAGTCTCTTAGAATCATAGAATGATTGAGTTGGAAGAGACCACAGGGGCCATCCAGTCCAACCCCCTGCCATGCAGGAAATCCAAATCAAAGCATCCCCGACAGATGGCCATCCAGCCTCTGTTTAAAGACCTCCAAGCAGGGAGATTCCACCACACTCCGAAGAAGAGTGTTCCACACTCCAACACCCCTTACTGTCAGGAAGTTCCTCTTAATGTTGAGGTGGAATCTCTTTTCCTGGAACATCCATTGCTTCGGGTCCTAGTCTCTGGAGCAGCAGAAAACAAGCTTGCTCCCTCCTCAATATGACATCCCTTCAAATATTTGAACAGGGCTATCATATCACCTCTTAATCTTCTCTTCTCCAGGCTAAACATCCCCAGCTCCCTAAGTCTTCCTTGTAGAGGCATGGTTTCCAGACCCTTCACCATTTAGTTGCCCTCCTTTGGACACGCTCCAGTTCTTCTCAATGTCCTTTTGAATTGTGGTGCCCAGAACTGGACACAGTATTCCAGTGGGGCCTAACCAAGCAGAATATAGTGGCACTATGACTTCACCTTGATCCTAGACACTATATCCTATGATGCAGCCTAAAATCGCATTGGCCTTGTTAGCTGCTGCATCGCACTGTTGACTCATGTTCAACTTGTGGTCTGCTTGGACTCCTAGATCCCTTTCACACGTAGTTTCATCATTCAGCCACGGTGTCCGCCTATCCTATATCTGTGCTTTTCGTTTTTTCTCTGCCCTAAGTGCAGTACAGTGGTACCGGCCGGGATACGAAATACCAGGTTACGAAATTTTCCGGGATACGAAAAAATCCCATATGAAATACTGTTCCGGTTTACGAATGTTTTTTCGGGTTACGAAAAAATTTTTTGGTGCTTTTCTCGGCGCTTTTTCCACGAAACGCGGCTTTTCCCCATTAGCGCCTATGGGTTTTTTGGCTTGCGAAGGCTTTTCGGGTTACGAAAGCGGCCGCGGAGCGAATTAAATTCGTAACCCGAGGCACCCACTGTACCTTACAATTTCCAGTGTTGGAATTTCATTTTGTTAGCTATGGCCCAGTTTTCTAGCTGTTCAGGTCATTTTGAATCTTGATCCTATCCTCTAGGGTATTAGCTATTTCCCCCTAATTTGGTTGGTCATCTGCAAATTTGATAAGTATGCCCCCCCAATTTTGTCCTCCAATCATTGATAAAGATGTTGAATAGCACTGGGCCCAGGACCGAGCCCTGTGACCCCACTGTTCCACTTCTTTTCCAGGATGGAAAAAGAGCCATTGTTAGGCATCCTTTGGCTTCGGCCGGTCACCAATTGACAAATCCATGTACAGTTACTTTGTCTAGCAGCCACAATTTTACAAGCTTGTTTTGCAAGAATATCATGGAACTTTGTCAAAGGCCTTACTGAAGTCAAGATATACTACATCCACACACATTCCCTTCATCTAACAAGTTGGTAATTTTATCAAAAAAAAGATCAGATTTTCTGGCATGTGTACAGAGTTATACCAGTATAGACATCTCTAAAAATTTCTGTTAGCCATTTTGTTAGTTAAAATTTAAGATGACATTTTGTAGGACCACTAAGGGAATTCAGCCTTATCACACCCTTTTACCAAGTGCAGTAAAGTCCGAATTGCAATTGTTGTTCTAGTCATTTATATGTAGACAAATTTTTGAAGTTTAACCCAATAAATAAATCGGTCAGAGTTCATCATTTGGAATAAATCAAGAAAATCTGGTATACAGTTATTAAGTTCATTATTATTTATTATTATTATTGTATATTTAAATAGCTCTGGTAATTTGTTTTTGCTTATATTTCTGTGGGTCTCAAACCAACCATGACGTGTCCTAATGCCATCCTTCTCCTTGTGTATTGTGTATATTGTTATGGTTGGAACTGCTTCCACTGTGTTTTTTACTGGTTTTTAATTATTAGGATGAGATGATGGATTTTTAATTTTGTATTGTATTGTTTTAATATGGGGGGGGGGGACTCTGATTGTGTAATTTTGTATTTTTATTATTCTGTAAACCGCCGTGATCGAAGGAATGGCGGTATATAAATAAAATCTCATTCATTCATACCTGTAAGTGGTACCTTTGTGTAAATTTTTCCAGGGAATATTGTCCCAGGCATATTTATTAATGTACAGGCCGAGATCATGTAAACTTTTAGTGTAGCATTACCATTATGCAGCATTACACAGTTTCACACTCAACCATGCAGTAGGAGCCATAATATTGAGCTTACTTGTTGCACAGGTGTCAATTAGCTCCTTGTCTACTAAATCAAAAGTGTCAGAGAAACCTGTATATATGCCTCCAACAAGATAACACTTGAAATCTAAGTGTTCTAAGGAGAATGAAAATTTATTAATGACAATAAACAAACTGATTATGGTTATCTTAATACCCAGATTCTGAGCATAAAAAGTGCAGAATGAACTCAGGCTTACTAGAGAGGTTAAGAACAATAAAAAAAGAGCTTTTGTGGATATGTCTGCAGCAAAAGGAAGAAGAAGGAAATGGTAGGGCTACTGCATGGAGAAGATGGCAAAATACGAACATGGAACAGAGAAAAGGCAGAATTACTCAACACCCTCTTTGCTTCACTCTTCTCAGAAAAGGCAAATTAACTTGAGGATAATGGAGCAGAGGACAGAATGGGGCAATTTCAGCATGGAATAAGTAAAGAGATAGTACGTGAATACCTGGTTAATCTAAATGCATATAAGTCTCCAGGACCAGATGAACTACATCCAAGGGTATTATAAGAACTGGCAAATGTAATATCAGAACCATTGGCAATATTCTTTGAGAACTCCTGGAGAACAGGAGAAGTCCCAGAAGACTGGAGGAGGGCAAACGTCCCCATCTTCAAAAGGGGAAAAAAAGAGGATCTCAACAATTATTGTCCAGTTAGTTTGACATTGATACAAGGAAAGATTCTAGAGTAGATCATTAAACAGAGAGTCTATGAACATCTAGAAGGCAATCTCATAATCACAAAAAATCAACATGGGTTTCAGAGAAACAAGTCATGCCAGATAAATCTAATCTCTCTCTCTCTCTCTCTATCTATCTATCTATCTATCTATCTAATTACCAGCTTGGTAGATGAAGGGAATGCTGTGGATATAGTATGATTTCAGTAAGGCCTTTGACAAGGTTTCCCATGACATTCTTGCAAACAAGCTAGTGAAATGTGGGCTAGACAAGGTAACTGTTACATGGATTTGTAATTAGTTGACCAGCCGAACCCAAAGGGTGCTCAACAATGGTTCCTTTTCATCCTGGAAAGAAGTGACCAGTGGGGTCCCACGGGGTTCTGTCCTGGGCCCAGTGCTATTCAACAGCTTTATCAATGACTTGGAGGACAAAATTGGGGGCTTACTTATCAAATTTGCAGATGACAACAAATTAGGAGGAGTACCCCATAGGACAGGATCAAAATTCAAAATGACCTTAATAGATTAGAAAGCTGGGCCAAAGCCAACAAAATGAATTTCAACACAGAGAAATGTAAAGTACTGCACTTAGGGCGGAAAAATGAAATGCACAGATATAGGATGGGCAACACCTGGCTGAATGAGACTACGTGTGAAAGGGATCTGGGAGTCCAAGTAGAAACAGTGCGATGTGACAGCTAACAAGACCAATGCAATTTTAGGCTGCATCAATAGAAGTATAGTGGGAAGTAATAGTGCCACTCTATTCTGCTCTGGGCACCACAATTTAAAAAGGATGTTGAGAAACTGGAACATGTCCAAAGGAGAGAGACTAAAATGGTGAAGGGTCTGGAAACCATGCCCTATGAGGAACGACTGAGAGAGCTGAAGATGTTTAGCCTGTAGAAGCAAAGGTTAAGGGGTGATATGATAGCCCTATTTAAATAGTTGAAGGATTGTCATATTGAGGAGCGAGCTAGCTTGTTTTCTGCTGCTCCAGAGAACAGGAGCCGGAGCAGTGGATGCAAGCTACAGGAAAAGAGATTCCACCTCAACATTAGGAGGAACCTCCTGACAGTAAGGGCTGTTCAACAGTAGAACAAACTCCCTCGGAGTGTAGTGGCGTCTCCTTCCTTGGAGGTCTTTAAGCAGAGGCTAGATGGCCCTTGTGGTCTCCCCCAACTCTATTATTCTTTGATTCTATGATTCACAAAGACCATGCTGGATCAGAGCAAAAGCATGTGCACTTCAGTGTTCTGGTCATAGAATTCATCAGCAACATTTCTCTGGGGCAGGGGTTCCCAAACTTTTTGACTCTCAGAGCCCTTTTTAGAATCAGTTTCTATGGCGGAGCCCCTAAGAGGCCTACCGTATGTCTTACAAGTTAATACTGTTTAGAGGTAGTGCTGCTTTTTGTTTCTTATTCTTTAGTTTCATTCAATTTTCATTTCTTTCATTTTCCTGGCGCTTCCACTGACCACCTGCAAAAAGCTCCCCAGGGCACAAGTTGGGAACTCCTGCTCTGGGGAAAACAAGTGGTATATTGATAGATACAGTAGCATCTTCCCAGAGTGTTTGCCCCAGCCGTTGATACTCAGAAGCATACAGCCTTTGATATTGGAGGTTGTAAATTATTATTATTATTATTATTATTATTATTATTATTATTACCGTATTATTTCTATACCGCTTTTCCGCAGTGATCAAAGCGATGTACATAGTAAAATTATTAAAACAACATAAAATTAAAACCACATTACATTAATTACAATATGCAATTAAAATCCAATTCATAGGTGTATGTAGTGAGAGGGAGAAAGGGGATCGAACATAACTTCAGTGTACATGGAGGAATGCTTGGTCTCTTTTTAAACAGTTCAAGGGAGGTAATGAGACGGAGCTCCTCGGCAAGACTATTCCAATGCTTGGGGGCTGTTACTGAAAAGGGACTTCGAGCAAGTTCTTCCCGGTTGTTCTGAGAGTGCGGGGCGGATTATATGGGGAGATGCAGTCCTTCAAGTAACTTGGGCCCAAGCCATGTAAGGCTTTATATACCCATCAAGCAATGATTGATTTAACCTCCACAAATTTAACTAATTTTCCTTTAAAGCCATTCATCAGGTTGTTGGTCATTTTTACTTTCTGTAATAGTTTAATTATGTATTGTGTGGTAAACATTTTTTTGGTTCTCATCCATCCTGAAACTATTTCAGCTTCCTTGAATGGTTTAGGGTTCTTGTATTATGAAAGAGGGAGAAAACTCCTTCCCCCCCTCTCTCTCTCTCTCTGTGTGTGTGTGTGAGAGAGAGAGAGAGAGAGAGTGTGTGTGTGTGTCTCATTCTCTCTCTCTCTCTCCATTTTCCCACCCATTCATAATTTTTATGCCTTTGTTAAGCCAACTCGTTACTTGAAAATTTTCCCCTAAACTGCAAAGGTCTCAAAAACTCATAACCTTTCTTTATGTGTAGTTTTTCCAGTCTATTTATCATTTCCTGGTTTTCTGCAACGTGTTCAAATCTACACTATCCTTCTTTAGTGGTGGGGGGTTATTCGTACTCCACACAGTATTTTCAAGTGTGATGACACCATAAATGAATATAAAAAGCTTTATGAAATAGGCAGTTTTATTCACAGTTCTTTCTTAGCAATCCCTAATAGGAAATATGCCTTGCTCCTACATTTCATCAAATTAGCATTTATTCCCAACTAAAAATAGCAGGCAGTATTCATAAAAAGAAACAATTTGGTGATCTGTATGTGTATATATTATTCTAGCAGATGTTTTGCTCTCTGCTATGAAGATATATCAGATCTCTGGTGCTATTTTGTTGAAAACCCTGTTGTATGTGTTCATTCTAAATTCTAAAGCTCAAATATATCTGTGGATCATTATCACTACAGTGCTAAATGTTATGTTCAATTTTAATTTTATTACGTTTCTGGTCTCTTTTTATATGTGCCTCCCTGCCCTGTACAGCCTCTCCATACTCTGTTGTTTTTTGTGTGTTTTACTTATTATTTGTTCTCTTCATTTTTCTTTAACTATGAGTGGAATTATTGTCTCCCTGTCTCCACATTCAGGTAGTATCAGTGGCTGAGTATCACCGCAGGATCGATGCTCTAAATAGTGAAGAACTACGCACACTCTGCAGACGTCTCAAGGTGCTCTCTTCAGTAGTTAACCCCACTTGTTCAGAGGCTAGAACATCTTTCTCTGTAGTGTTCTCCATCAGGACTAGTTCATTATACAGTGGGTTTGTCTTTAACTACAGTGGTGCCTCGGGATACGAAATTTCCGGGATACGAAAAAGTTGGATTGGCAAAAACTGTTTCGGGTTACGAAATATTTTTCGGGTTACGAAATTCATTTCGGCGCAAAATTCAAATGCTGCAAAGTGCAGCTATAGGCTTTCCAGTGCTAACGGAAAAGTGTTTCGGGTTACGAAATTTTCGGGTTACGAAAGGAATGGCGGAACGAATTAATTTCGTAACCCAAGGCACCACTGTACAATACGTCAAGAACCCAACAGAAAATTCCTTACTTTTGGATTGCAGTGATATGGTTGAGTGCTATGGTAACATTTTGTGACAAGCTAGTTACTTCTAGAGCTGAGCCAAACTTTTTCAAGTTTCCATTTTCATGCTTCCAAATTTTGCATAAGGAATGTACTAGAATATTTTTCCCAAGTTTTTTTTAATACAAATCTTAGATAATAGCCATCAGCCAGATAGACCTGTCAAAATTTTTTGAAATGTTGCTCCAGGGAACTGTGCAGACCTTGACCCAAAGGAGCTAGCTCAGGGCAGCTCTTGGCCATTCAGAGCAGAGGGATCTGGAGAATCACCATGTCTAAAAAGCTTCCTACCAAACTAAGCTAAAGCTTTTGCAAAGTCCTTTTTATATGACTTTCTCTTTTTTTCACAAGCTGAATACAAGTCTGAAAACAGAGCTTATTTCTTTTATCAGTTGCATGAGTCAACAGTGCGATGCGGCAGCTAAAAAGGCCAATGCACTTTTAGGCTGCATCAATAAAAGTATAGTGTCTAGATCAAGAGAAGTAATAGTGCCACTGTATTCTGCTCTGGTCAGGCCCCACCTAGAATATTGTTCTGTCCAGTTCTGGGCACCACAATTCAAAAAGGACATTGAGAAACTGGAGCGTGTCCAGAGGAGGGCGACTAAAATGGTGAAAGGTCTGGAAACCTTGCCCTATGAGGAACGACTCAGAGAGCTGGGGATGTTTAGTCTGGAGAAGAGAAGGTTAAGAGGTGATATGATAGCCCTGTTTAAATACAGTATTTGAAAGGATGTCATATTGAGGAGGGAGCAAGATTGTTTTCTGCTGCTCCAGAGAACAGGACCCAGAACAATGGATGCAAGCTAGAGGAAAAGAGATTCCAGCTCAGCATTAGGAAGAACTTTCTGACAGTTAGGGCTGTTCGACAGTGGAACCAACTTCCTTGGAGTGTAGTGGAGTCTCCTTCCTTGGAGGTCTTTAAGCAGAGGCTAGATGGCCATCTGCTGGGGATGCTTTGATTTGGATTTCCTGCATGGCAGGGGGTTGGACTGGATGGCCCATGCGGTCTCTTCCAACTCTATGATTCTATGGTTCAGACAATAGTTTTCTCCCAGCCATTCTCATTTCCACCTTCCACACAACTTGGCAGGGAGTCTGGAAACTTCACTTTTGATTAGTCACAGTTTATTGTATTATCCAGACCAACAGACTATAGTTCATTAATTTAAGTTGGTTTAAAACAAGCAAACTCCATGTCAATTGAAACTGGTTTCTGAAGTTGGCTGTTTAAATTTAATTAATTAACATTACCCATAGTGCTATTTGTAGATGTCACTGCAAATGGCACTTAACCACAAATGAAAGTTTGCAGAGATGTTATTATGGTCATAGAAGAGACAGAGGGAAACATGCAAGCATGAAAGGAGGCTAAATATATTTGTATGTGGCTAATATACTTCAACACAAAATCTTAATGGAGTTGCTTAGTATGTTCTCTTCACAGCAAAAGAACAAGTTGTGTTTAATAAATTGTGTTGAGGATTTTCCATGGTCAGACAAGCTCCAGAATGTAGGAAGTTGCAACTGTTATTGGCCAGCACTTAGGAGATGTGTAATTTAAGCAATGGGGATACAATATAGTATTCTGCCATGTATTTAGTTCTTGCCACACTCTTTCTATGGACCTAGATGTTTGTGCCAAGCAGTGGAACTTATGGTGAGATTTCTAAGATTATGCAATTGAAACTGTAATTCCATGTTACAAATACTCAACTGGCAATATTACTATCCACATAAAAGGGCTTTCCAAGCTTTGCACTGAATATAAACTCTAGAGTGGGAAAAGTGGTCCATGGGCTACATGTAGCATCTAATCTAATTTTTGCAGTTTAAGCTCCCCAAAGCAATTTTTTCTCAGCTGATATTCTTCCCTAAAGCTACCAAAAATGTTGTTGATGCACTCACACTTCAAGGCCTGCAACAGCATCCATTTTTAAAAAGAATGCAACATTGACCCCAAAGATGTTTAAAAAAAGGATGCATGCATCATTTAAATAGTGTACTTCCAAAGTGGCCCGAAGCAGCTAATTTTGGCCTGTCTGTTTGGGCCCATTGCTAGTATTGGAAAGGGAAAAACATATTCAAATTTCACCAATCCTTTTACAAACTCTTCCAAGTCTTAGAAAAGTTATTTTTGGACTATAGCTCTGATGATGGCAGTGCTGACTGAGGAATTTAGGGAGCTGTACTTCCAGAAATTAATTTTTCCGAGTTCTGGATTATTCTGCTTTTTCTGACTGGACACATGTAAATCCCATTTTAAAAATGACCCCAAAATATATTTTGCCCATGTTCTGAGGTCTACATGAAAACATGTTGGCATACTAAATTGCTACTGAAAACCAGGTGAGTCTTTTTCAACTCCCTACAAAGTACAAATACCATAACATTTTAACTGTGGTGGGGAAGGAATGAAAAACAAGTGTGTGCTTTTCATACTAATGTGTATGCAAGTGTATCTTTGGACTTTTCTTATAAAAAATTGAAAAAACAAGTTTATTTTAACATGATCAAATTATGGAGGTGATGGGAAAGCTCTCCCATCTCTTGAGTTACTTATTTATTTACAATAATTTTACCCCACCCTCCAGTCAAAAAGGCCACCAGAGCAGTTTAAAGATTACCAATTTGACAGTCCCCTGACCCTGAGTTTACAATCTAAACAAGACAGGACCCAAAAGCAAAAGGAGATGACAGTGGAGAACGGGATTAAGTTTTTCACAAGCTTGCTGCTCTTCTCTTACTCAGAAGCCAGAGTGATGGCAGTTGAAAACTACGGTTTCTGATCAGTCAGTGGGGCCACAGCAGGATGAAACTGTGCCTGGCTGTTCTTCTCTCCCTCAAAGACCAGAGCAGTAGCATTTGCAATATGGAGAGTGCTCCTCTCACCACAATAGAACTGTGCCTGTCTCTTCTTCTCTCCCTCAGAGACCACAGCAAAGTAACCATGCAGAGCCACACCCCTGTATCTACTTCCTCTCTCTGGGTCTCTCCCAAAATAGAGAAACAATAGGAACTGAGCATGGGTAGGGTTGCCATAATTCTCTACTATAAACCGGGCCAAAATGTAGGACAAAATTTAGCCCTAAATATAGGACAATTGTAGGATAAAATTTAGCCCAAAATGTAGGACATTTAAGATCATCCATTTTTCTTAAATGTCCTACATTTTGGGCTAAATTTTATCCTACAATTGTCCTAAATTTTGGTCTAGAGAATTATGGCAACCCTAAGCATGGGTGAAATGGAGCCTAGTATTGACCCCGTCACATGTTTAATTAAAACCAGAGGTTAAACCTTTGTTTTCAAAAGAAATGTCTTCCCTTAATCATCCCAGTGTTTAAAACATAACCTATTGTGGTTATTAACTGTAAGGATGAAAAAAAATTTATATGACTCGTTGCACTGCTTGTGTCTTTTCTATTCCTTTCTGTTACAGTTTTCAGACTGAAAAAACATAGAGTTGGTAAGAGAATGACATGAAACGTTTAAAATTGTTGTCAGGCTAGATCTGCACTACAGAAATATTCTGGTTTGGCACCACTTTAACTGCCATATGGAATGCTGGGAACTGTAGTTAGTCATGGCACCGTCTTAAAACAAGTTTTAATTGGATTCTTATTAAGATGTAGCTCTTCGTTAGAATAGTTTTTCAGGCTTCATATAGGTAACCTGTGATCTCATGCAAAGGATGACAAGTACCTTTGAACTGAAAAACAAACATTTGAGTTTGCATCCTTTTTTTTTTTTTAGTGTCAGAACGTAGACAAGAAATACAAGAAATTTATTTTAAAATAAAAGAGCATTTGAAATCATGTCAAAAAATTGAAAATACTTTAACAAATACTCATGAAAGTGGAAGTGAAGCTAAAAAGGCTATTTTGGCTTGGCTCTAGTTAATTCAAACAGAGGAATTTTCTGTTTATCTTTTGAAGCTTGTTTTCACTGCTACATTTTTTTCAGACTGATGAGGATTTCATATTTCACAGTATGGAAACTTGAGTTGATTAAAAGTTTTTAAAAAGAGAATGCAAAATGACATGTTTTAGCTGTTGTCTAAAAATATAATTTTAAAGAAGTTAACCATTACATTAAACTTTTATATCAATACATTGACAGACAATTTACAAGTATAACCCTGCAAGTATCTCAATATTCATATGCAGGAGATAAGTATTTTTTCCTAAACTTTTATAATGGTAAACTCCTCTGTTTTCATAAAATGAATGAAAATATCATGGGTCATGCATGATAGTTCTGTTTCTTTTCGCCATTGCTGTAGGCTTCTTGGGTAATTCCATAAGCTTCTTGGCGTGACTTTTACCTTCTCAGTAGAATTTTTCTCTCTCTCTCTCTGACATATGAACACATGGAGAATAGCTGTGTACGTTATTTCTGAAAGCATATCTTTGAAGCTGCATAAGCATTTTCTAATGCTGTATTGAGTGTTCCACAATGCTCTGTTCCAGAGTTTGGGTACATATTTGGATTTAATCTTCTGCATTGCCATTACTTCAGTATAACTAAATCAGTATAAAACTAAATGATGGTTGTTTTAATTAAGAAAGAAATTATCTGAGGGAAATGGGTCTTAAATATTTTTCTGTTACTTAGTTATATTTACAGTTGACCACATGTGAAAAAAATGCTGTTATGCCTTTGTTTACTAGAATAGCTAATATTATATAAAGTGTAATGCCTCATTGACCTAGTTTATACTACAGGTTGAGTTTCCATTATCCAGACTTCCAAAATATTACAAAAACCAAATCTTTTTTCATGGGTAACTGAGATAGTGACACCTTTGCTTTCTGATGGTTCAGTGTAATAGTAGTAGTAGTAGTAGTAATAATAATAATAATAATAATAATAGGATTTATTTATATGCCGGCCAATCATTGGGAATCCGGGCGGCTTACAACAGAGGGGATAATAGACGGTTCCCTGCCCTCAGGCTTACAATCTAAAAGACACGACACAAAAGGAGAAACGAATTGGGGGGGGGAGGGATCAAGTCCAGCATTCTTCTCTCCCTCTGAGGCCTGGACCAAGGCAGATGGACCAGAGGGAGGGCTCTTCTTCTTCAGGCTATCAAATAAACTTGGTTTCATACACAAAATTACTTTTAAAAACTGTATAAAAGTACCATCAGACTATGTGTATAAGGTGTGTATGAAACAAACATGAATTTTGTGATTAGATTTGGGTCCCATCTCCAAGATATCTTGTTATGTATGTACTGTTGCCCCTCCATTCTCACAGACTTGAGATCCACAGTCTTCAGTATTCACAGAGGGATGACCTCCGTTAATTTCAATGGGGCGTGGCCCTGCAGCACACGCTTGCACACGTTCACAGGCACTCATCCCATTCAGGAATGGATCCTCCGTGAAAACAGAGGGCCAAGTGTATATGTAAATACAAGTACTGTATTCCAAAATCCAAAAAATAAAATTAAAAAACCCTAAATCCAAAAAAACCTCTGGTCCCAAGCAGTTTTGGATTAGAGAGAGTCAACCTGTACTAAATTTTGAGCTCACATCAGTTAATGACAGAGATCAGTTCCATTTATTCTCCTTGCACGAGCAGTCTTTCAGGGGGCCCAGCTACTCCTGATGCTGTTTACTGGTAGAAAAGAAAGGGAACAGGGCTATAGTTTAGATGAGAAAGAAGTAGTTGGTTTCGGCTTGGAGGGGGAAGAAAAGGGTGCATTCACAGATGAAGTGGACCCTCCTTTCCTTCTCCTGAGAGCCCACAACCGGTGCATCTTCATTGTCTGAGTTGCTGCCCTTCTCTTGCCACTGATCATCAGCAGCAGCCCATCCCAGAGCTTGACAACTGTTGGGAGAGATATTTTAGATGGAGCACTATGGGCTAGCCACTAGAGAATAGCTCCCTGCTCCCCATCTAAAATGAGATACGCTTGTATAAGCTCAATTACATATGTGTGTATCACTAATAGGATGCTGCCCAATGGAAAATATATTTTTAAAAAAAACTGTTGAAATTTTAGTATTCCAAGAAGAGATTTTGTTTAATAGTGAATATATGTAAACCAAAGGAAAAGAGCGTATTAGAAAATGAACACCTATGTAGTTCTGACTTTACAAATGTCAACAGAGTGGTCCAGTAAAATACCTCTTGTCAAAGACTGTGAGCTTGCTAATCATTGGTATGGAAGCTAAATAGTTTGTATTTTCAGACGTCTGTGTTGACACTGCAGAATTATCCCAGTTGGATGGAAAAACAGATAATTTTTTTTTGTAGAGAGGGGGAGAACACTGGAAGCACAGTAATAGCATTCCATACTAGGTAATAGGAAGTTAGGTAAATATTTGGTGTGATAAATAGTTCTACTTTCTGCTTTTCCAAAGAGCATTTACTAGACAGATGGGCAGGATACAAACCGCCGCTTTGCGGCGCTTCCCTGCCGCCGCCGTTTGCTCCGCGTGGGAGCCGCAGCAGCCAAACTGCACGACTCCCGTGCGGAGCAAAAAAGAAGCTCCATTTCGGAGCTTCTTCTTGTGGCGCACTGATGACATCACGAAGCGCCGCCGGCGCATTCGTGACGTCATAGGCGCCGCGACACGTCTGGATGCTATGCGTCCAGTACGTAAAGATGGCGGCGCCCATGTAGAAAGGGCGCCGCCATCTTGTACGTATAGGATACGTACTAGGGTTAGGGGGGTTGCGGAAGCACCGCCCCTTCCTAACCCTAGTACGTATCCTATACGTACTATATGGTGGTTTGTATCCCGCCATGGTAACTTTTCAAGCACCTGCAGAGTTGCCAAAAGCCAGTTTCTACCCATATGTCTACCTAGTGCCTACATCATGCCAAAGTCCCCAGACCTCCTTAGAAACTGGTAAATATTTTTCAAGATAATTGTTTACCATTAGCAATTTTCAACCATGGGAGGCTTACTGGATGGCCTTCAAGGCAGATGGGGAGTTGTGAGGCAAACCCACTTTTTTTTATTAAAAAAAAGCAGTTTTGAGCTCTTGTGTATGGGGGGAGGGGGGATGGCCTAGAATTTTGTAGGGAGACTGGGCGGTTTGGGGACTTTACTGTGGGACCTCAAGGTCCTTTTGTGATCCATGAACTGCACTTTGTTCACCCTTATCTTAAAACACTTAAGGCTCCAGAAACAGATCAGTACAGCAATGATGAACTATAATGAAATATTTTGGCAGGAAAAAACTTAACAAATTGGAATCCCAGTTTGAAAAAATAAAGTTAGGAAACACTATTTAAGAGAAAGTTCCTGATTAGTTTTAACTGTAGTTAATGTTACTGGTCAGTAACATTATTTGAGTGTGAAATGGGGGCAGCCAAATAGACTCTACAGGGCATATAAACTATGCAACCAAATCTGTAATTAGTGTAATTATTGATAGTATAAATAGTAAGTAATAGTGTAAATATTCATGTTAGCTTTTCATTTAGGTTGATGAGATAAATGCACCTTGTCCTTCATTCTGATTTTTTTTTCATTCGGTTTGTAACAGAATTCTATGTTTAGAATTGTATTTGTTATCTTTGTTGCCACTTTCTCCTTTTAAGAAATGGGGGAACAAAACTTTTCTTTATCGTGGAATGGATGAGCATGTTCACATGGAAAATTGTTTACTTTTTTCCATGCTTTATTAAGCTTAGTGCAGGCCTACTTAATAAAAAGGCATCAGATAGAAAAATTCATTCTCTTATTTATGATTCGATGCACCAAAGCATTCTGGGCAGATCTACAGCTTTGAGTTGCCCCATTGTGGCTCTGGGCATAGTTGCTGGCCACCTTTTTGAGTGGCTTTTATCACTTCTTGCATGTATAGGAGAATATGGAGTGAGGCAGATAGGCAGCAAGGAGCAGCCTCTGGCTGCTTCTGCCACAATTGGGCTGCGATCAGCCTGGCACCATGGCTACTGCATGGCCCACACTCAAAGCAGGCCAATCAAAGCCAGCAATAGCAGTTCGCTGCTTCTTTTTCTGGCAGCTTCCAGACGCTTTGGGGATGTGCATCATCTGGACTGTACGCCCCTGAAGCAGCTAGAAGCTGTTTCTTTTGGCCCGTCTATTTCAGGCTGATGTTATATAACTGGTTTCATGGAAAAGTACAAGTAGAACCAGGGAACAGTTGCAGCAAAGAATGAAAGAATGAAATGCAGTAGGGAGGAAGGGGAAAACAATTGGATAAGATATAAAAAGAGTGCAAAACAGATGTGATTATTTTGCCATTTAAATAACTTTATCAGCCCTATGGTGAATTTTGCATCTGTAATAATTAAGCGTGACATTTATTTTTTTACTACAATAGTGACTTTAGAATGTACAGTTCAGACCAATAGTTTAAAGATGCAGTCTTTTTACTCACACTAATTGAGAATATAAACCTATAAACTCAACAGGTCATACTTCCAAGTTAGCAAGAATTATATTGACCTTCCTGAAGAAGAAAGACTCGGACTTGGGAAAACTCATTTGTCTATCTCATTTTCAAACAATGGTCATGTTTTTTTGTTTGCAGTTCTATATGGTTAGCATAGTTTTATAAGAAAAAAATAGTAGTAACATGAGATTGCTTGTGAACAGCTTAAGGGTGAGTAGGAGAGAATGAAGAACTTTCTATTTAAAGTAAAGGGTGCTGTTGTAAGTAAAGCACTGCAAAGCCAAACAATAAGTTACTGCAGATGAGAAATCAGAGTTTAGTCTGCTGCCAAACAGCTGTAAATAACGGAAGATCTGGGCAAAGAGGTGATGAGAAAAAAACTCAACCCCCTTCCTTTCTGTACCCTCCCTGGTCTTGTTTCTTTTGTGAGTGGAGGTGTAACGTTGGGCAGTTCAGCAGTAAGTTTCTATGCAGCATTTATATGGAAACAAAAAATAGTCAATATTACTACTAGTACCATTTTAAATAGCATCATACTAAAATGCTTCTACATTTTTATTATTTTAATAGACATTATTTTAATTTATCATTGTATGGGACAGTCCAAATCTTATTTTATCATTGTATGGGGCAGTCCACATTTTATGACGGAAAATCCACACTTAAACACAGATCTTTCTCAAACCATGACAGCTGAGGATAGGAGTCTCTAATTTAAAATATTTGGTGTTTGGAGAGGAAAATCCACTGGAGAAATAGTTTTGTTGCCCAGTGTGATTTCCTCCCACCAAGAGACCTGCATAGATCTGCTTCACCACCTTTCTGTGACTAGGCAGATCCAGGCTTAATTAAAGGAATATCCCACCACTATATCAAATTTTACTGCATGTTTGTTAGAATTGATATATAAATTGCCATATAGGTAAAATATATGAAGTTAAATTATTTTTGAAGGAAAAAAGGAGGCAGAAGCTTTAATGTGTTATTTGGTGTACCATGTTCTTGAGCTTTCTGCAAACAGAAGAGTGCTACTGAAAACTCCTAATCAGCTAGCTGTATAATCTGTACAGTTTGGAATTTCACTGTTCTGTATAGGATAGGTAATTTTAATAAATGTTCACAGTTTTGTAGGTATGTTGCATAGCATTTTGAATGCTAATTTAATATTCCCCTACTTTACAGATTACCACAAGGGAAGATATACATTCAAAGCAGGGAACAACCATCAAGACCGAACTGGAGCCTGAGGCATTTCGGCCAAATCTTAGTGATCCCAGTGAATTGCTGCAACTGGAACAAATTGAAAAGGTATGTGCTAGGAAGAGTGGTATTCCTCATAATAACACAGCTTTCACATTGTATTTACACATGTTTGTTAAAGCTGAACTGTAACAGTTACTATTATACATCTGTTCCTGTAGTAGATGCTAGTGTAAGCAAGTGAGGAAAAACGAATTAAGCATGACTAATCTGCTCACATGACAGTTTAATGGGAAATCATTTATTCCCCCCCCCCCAAAAAAAAAGATAGCGCTGGCCTTACATTTCTTATTTATATTCTTTGTAACTATGCATTCTTACATTGAGAAAAATGTATTTTTCTGTAGATGATAAAAGAATAAAGGAGTAAGTATATTCTTCTTCCAAAAGGAGTGCATAATTATGTCAACTTTTTTACTTTGTGTTACATGCAGTAAAGGTATTATGTGTCACTAATTCTCTCTGTGTGTGTGTGTGTGCACCCATATGCTTATGTGCACACTTATAAGTACATGTTTTTATACACACACACACACACACTTGCCTGTGTATGGGTCGGTAGAATATATCTATTTCTAAAGGTCTCAGCAAGATAGACCACTTTGCATACACCACATCTAGTGGAATGTAATGGATTCTCAAATGGTCTTGCAGTTTCTGGAAATCCAGTTGAAGCTCTAATCTTATTTTAGCATAATTAACTAAGATGGGCTATCAACACAGTTGTTCCCAAGTACGCTCTCCAGCATTATGGTGTTCATTCATCTAGTCCCAAAGTGGGTGTAGTGCCCCCCTGGGTCGTTGGATAGCTCCAGGGGGTGTGCTGAGGGAAAAGGCAACAGAGGGGTTGTGAGGGAAAAGGGGGTGGCAGGGAATTGTGGGGATGAGGACTTCATGAAGCTTCCTTTGTACACCATTCTGGGACAGCACACAGGGAAGTCGAATGGAGAGCTGCTCAGGGAGCAAGTTGTATGTCCATCCAGGCTGTGAGGCAAGAGACCCAGCATGGCTCCTCTGGCTTTGCCATGCCCTGGAAAAGAGCAAACAGACCCTTTCCTTCTCCTTTCCTTGCTCTCTCTCTTTCACACAAGCCCTCATCTTGCTAGCTAGCCAAGGCAAGGGGAAAAGGAGAGAGCATGTGTGCCTGCCCCCTCCCTTTCCTTTTGCCCTGGCTTGAGCTAGGCAAAATGGAGGGGGGGCAGGCATGTGCAAGCCTGCCCCCCCACTAGGGTTGTAGCCTGAAAAGGTTTGGGGACCATTGATCTAGCCTATGTTTTCTTGCATTAAACACTAGAAACATTGATGTAAAGCTCAAGGACAGTTATAATATTCTTTCTTGAAATAAGAAATTCAGATGAAGGAACAGAGGGAAAACTTTTTTCTTTGTGTTTGGCAGAGTAGTCTATCTATTCTGTAGTGGTCTTATTCCTTTAAAAACCTGCATTATTTTTATCTGTGTTTTATTAGCTAACAAAATACCTTCCACCTCGAACTATTGGTTATCCATGGACTCTTGTCTACAGCACTGCAAAACATGGAATGAGTTTGAAGACCCTGTATAGAACAATGATGGGGCTCGACACACCCGTACTACTAGTTATCAAAGACAGTGATGGACAGGTATGGAAATAATAGCACCATCTTTTTCCCCTTCTATCCATTCATGCTGTATTACATTCATCGCATGTGAAGTACAGTTAGCTTGTTAGAGAAGGTTGAACTTAAACAGTGGGATGATGCTGGAGAAAAGGAAATCAGGTGTTCCTTCTAATGTGTGCATCAATATACAATCCTTTCTAAATTCTAAATTCAGTCCGTGTCAGATTTCTCACCAAAGCCTGACTTTTTTGGGTTACTTGTAAACGCAACATGTATTTCATTATTGATCTACATGTTCTTTATTGTTAATAGTCTTGTAGCATCTTGTAGACTGATCCTTCTTTTTGTGAGTAATGAAGTGGACTCGTGAGTTTGGAATGATCGTAGGCAAGAACCTGTTTCATCAAATGTATCCACAACAAACTTGGCAAGTGCCACAAAACTGAAGTGTTCATCATAAGCACAGACAGCTCAGTACTGACTGCTTGAATTATATTCTTTGGTGAGCCAAAAAATGTTTTAATATGTTACAGCAAAAATAAAACCAACAATGTTCCACTAATGACAAAATAATTCGGAAGACCAGCAAGAAAAGAGTGATTGACCAGTAAATCAAATTTCTCATTCATTCTGCTTCATTTATAATAATATGATTTATTTATATTCCTCCTTTTCCTTGTGGAATCAAGGTGGATTACAAAGCAAAGGGATCAAAATACAAAGTACACCCCCCACCAATTACATCACAGCAAACATAATGCAATAGATTAATTGCACAAGTTTTTTTCTCAAACAAGTGCAAATGTGACCTCTAAACCATGTTAATTTATAACTAGAATTATTCTTTATAATATTTCTTTCTTAAAATCAGAGATGGCTTCTTTGTCATTTTCTAAATTCTGTGTGATTTCCTTCTTTTTCCAGGGAGTTAGTGTCTTCAAACTATTCCCATGTAGAGTGTCTTACAGCCAATACCATAATCATTTTTAAGGTTAAGTATGGGAATTCAGACAATTACACACTAGACAATTCTCCATTTGCTTGTTCTTTCCAGTGTTAATCTTTTGTGGATTATTTTGCTTTGGCCTAACTCCACTCACTCCCCAAAACAATTTGGCAGGCAAAGATGAAATGCCTACGACTGATAGGTAGAAGTAGACTATGGGCCCAAACAGACAGGCTAAAATAAAGCTGCTTCAAGTCACTTTGGAGGTATGTTGTTTAAATGATGCATGTGTCCCAAGAGTCCAAAAGCCGTTCCAATGCCAGGCTCCAGTCTGCTTCTGGCCTCTTAAGATGCATGTGTAATTTAAACAGCATACCTTCAAAGTGAGCCGAAGCAGCTTTATTTTGGCCTCTCTAATCAGGCCCTATGATCCTAGTCTGGTAACTATTAACCTAAATAATCTGGCAAGATAAGCACAAACACTAGAGATAGCACCCAGCCACTGCTTATCCAGACAGTTCTACTAGGAAATACATTTTTATTTGAAGCATTTCCTTTTTTCATATACTGGCTACTGGGGCAAGCTGCCATCAAATAAACCATTATAGTTAATATTTGGAATTTCTCCTAGAAAATAATAGCAGTTATCTTGCTGAACATAGTGACATGCAAACTGGACATGGTTTATATCTTACCTGAGGTTGCCCTTGCTTTATGCCTTGTGCCTGAAGATATAAAATCCACTGAAGTGAACTGAAATTGTTGGGGGAAGTCCAGTTAATTTCTTTGTTCATGAAGTAAGACTGGATCATAATTTAATATAGTACACACAAAAATGGACGTGTCATGATCATCAGATTTTTATTCTTTTCTTTAGATCTTCGGGGCACTAGCTTCTGAACCTTTCAAAGTCAGTGATGGTTTTTATGGCACTGGAGAAACCTTTCTTTTTACTTTCTGTCCTGAGTTTGAGGTAAGGGCTTAAAATGATGGTTGATGCAAAATGATGTCAAAATTGCTTGCAAATGTAAAATATTTACATTATTAATATATCCTATGTACGAGAATAAGTAGAGTTAAATTTTTGTCAGCGGTGTGTAAGCTTCTATACCTTTTCTTGTAGGCTGTAGACTTCATAAGTTATATCTGTAGAACTGAAATCTGTAGAACAGAGCAGAGTTTGTTTTTGTTTTTTAACCCATACAATTAGGCAAACTAAGAAGGATTATAGATGAAGACTGCAAAACAAGATTAACCTATGTCTGCATGTTTCAGATAAGTTAATCATGGCCATGGAACCAAAACAGTACTAGTACAAACGGAGAGGATGTTCCCTGCTCTTTGGGCAGTGTGGGTAGATGAGATTTAGTTCAACAATTCAGTGAGCCACTAAAACTTACTGCATAATCTTTACTACTAATGTTGTTCTTACTTCTTATTTTTTTGACATTACTATCACTTAATTTGTGTGTGTCTGTGTTTTATTTTATTTTATGAATCATTATAGGTGTTCAAATGGACGGGAGATAATATGTTCTTTCTTAAAGGAGACATGGATGCCTTAGCTTTTGGTGGCGGAGGGTTAGTAATGAATTTCATCCTTTCTTACAATGAATGAGTTGGTTTTCAGATACAAAACTGGAAGTAGTGATATTTACCTTTGTAAATATAATACCTGAAGAAGCTCTATAGTCCCCAATAATAATAATAATAATCATCATCATCATCACTGGGAATCCGGGTGGCTTACAACAGAGGGGATAATAGATGGTTCCCTGCCCTCAGGTTTACAATCTAAAAAGACACAACACAAAAGGAGAAGGGAATGGTGTGGGGGGGGGAATCAGGTCCAGCATTTTTCTCTCCCTCTGAGGCCTGGACCAAGGCAGATGGACTGGAGGGAGGGCTGTGCTTCTTAATAGAAGCCAGACCCGATGGCGTTGGGCCTGTCCATTCGCTCCCTCTAAGTCCAGAAGATGACAGTTGGAAGGAGGGAGGGGAGGGCTCTTCCTCTTCAGGCCCAATGGTTTTGGGCCTGTCCTTTTATTATAAAGGATATGTCTTATTTTTCTGCTTTCCTTTGCTTCCAGACATTTTTGGAACCTGCAACTTTTAGTTCATGAAAGCCTCTAATGAGTATTACCAGTATTTGCGAATATGTTTGTTTTTATCTGGATATGTATAAGGCTCCACACCTCCCTCTTTGATTGATTATCCGTATTAATTTAAAACAACAACAGCAACACACATTCATATTTACAATTTCTGTAAATACATTACCATTCTCTTCTCTCTACCCAATCACTGACTGAATTACAACAGTAGAGGTACAGTACCATCCCCATATCTACAGGGGATATGTTCCCAGATTTTGTGTGGTTACATGAAACCATGGATGCTAGCATACCCCAGGCAAGGCAAGACAGGGAGGGAGGCAGCACTATGCTCATCTCCTGCCTGCCTTGGTGAGCACCCACCATGCCCTTCTCCAGCAGGATCACCTGTCAAGGCAGCAGGAAACTCCCCAAGAGCCATCAGGAATCTGGATTCATAAGCCCCTGGGGCGGACCATCTTTATCAACCCCCCACCTCTGCAGAGACTGGGTCCCAATGAATCTAAACCCTACCAAGTAGTGATCCATGACAATGGAACCACTCCCAGATGACTATCATCCCGCCCCAAACAGAAAACCAGGTCCAAAGTATGTCTGCCTACATGGGTGGCCCTAGATATTATTTGTGACAACCCCATGGTTGTCATGGCAGATATGAAGTCCCGAGCTGCTCCTGACAGTGGATGTTGAAGTCCCCTGGCAGAACAAGTCAAGGGGACTCCCAACGCCACTGCAGAGACCAACTCCGTCAGCTCATGCAGGGAAACGGTTGTGCAGTGGGATCATCAGTACACTGACAAAATCTCTATTCTGTCCTGGTCACCCACCTTTAATTAAACACACTCATACCCAGTATGCTAAGGGAGAAGGAATCCCGATAGAGCACTGCAACTCTCCGCCCCGCCCCCCAGGCCTCGCCCGCCGCTGTATAGAGAACCCCGGGGGGGAAAACAGGGGGAAATTATCCCCCCCCCCCCCCCCCCGCATACATCCAGCCCAGTTTGGGATTACTGTCCAAAAGTAATTTGGTACATTATTGAGTTGAAGATGGTGAATTGTGACTCATTAAATTACTCAGTTTCTGGTAGTTCCATGTAATCCATTATATTAGTTGCTTGTTCTGTTCCTCATTATTTATGTTTGAGGTAGAATTTTCTCTTAATAAGAGGCTCATATCTTTCCTATATGAGATGGCTGTTTGGGAATTTCATCTTAACCATAGGTGAGCTGCTATGCTCTCAGCTTTAACCTATTGCATAATACGGTAAGAAGAATAGTGGCTTACTTTATGGGTTTTTGTGCATTTGTCTTCTTTATGATGGATCCAGCACACTGCTGGTACCACTTTTATGGGCAGCTGGTCAAAATTACATAGCTTTTTGGTTGTTGTTTTTTCCCATTCACCCATTAGTTGAAACTGACATAGAAATGTTCATGGCAAGGAAAGAATTACAGCAAAAGATACTGATTTAAAATGAAGTTTAGACAAAGTGCCCCTGCATTACATGCAATGGACTTTGCCTATTTTTCTTGCATTCCAATTTTTCCTCCATCCCAATTGGCTTTTGTGAATACAAGGAGAAGCTTCTTGCTTATCTATTTGGGAAACTTAATTATTTGCAGTGATAGAGCCAACTAATTAGAATCAATTAAGTCAGAAACATACTAACAAAAGGACCAATTTAATTAAATTTATTTTGAACAAGTGATTGACTTAAATTGCAATTTCAGCATTAATGTTTCTCCAGAATTAATTAAACCACAGTAACAAAGAGCCTTAAAATCTTACAGTACCCAATTGGTGTTTTACCCAAAATCTCAGTTTCTTAGTTGTTTTGTTTTGTTTTGTTTTAAAAAGTGCACTGCTAGCTTTTTTGTGAGTTCCTTAGAGTTGATTAATTGCGAAGTCAGGTCACAAGATGCAACTTATTTACTCAAAAATAGTTGCAGTGTGACGAACAGAGTTGTTTTTTAAAACATAAGCACTAGTACTATAATGTAATGTAATGTCTGTCTGCAGTTAACCCAGTTGATAAAAATGTCTTTCCAGCAAAGCATAATTGAAATGAATCTAACATATTAAAAATTGGTGTGTTAACCACTGCTCACTATCTTTCCCATTTCTGCTTCTTTGTTCATATTGTAGGGGTGAATTTGCGCTGTGGCTTGATGGGGATCTCTACCATGGAAGAAGTCATTCCTGTAAAACATTTGGGAATCGCACTCTTTCTAAGAAAGAAGACTTCATTATACAAGACATTGAAATTTGGGGCTTTGAATAAATACAAACTGCCAGTATGAAAGGTGGTCCCAAACCTGACACTGATCAGTGCAGCACAAAAGCCCTTGAAGCAATGCAGCATATTTGTTTTGCAGTATATTTGTTTTGCAGTATGCCTTTTGAAATTCTCTGCATGGCCATTTTTATTTTTACATGAAACTGTGGGTTGGGGTTGGAGCTGTCCATTAAGATTATTTTTTCATCTGCCGGTTGTATTTTGAAATCTACTCTCAATTCATAATTGATTATCTGAGTCATCATGTAGCACACACTCTTGTTTCTTTTCATTCCCACCAGTTCAGAACTTAATACTTCCTTTTGGGCTATTTCACTGAGACAAAGAAATTATACAAAACCTGATGGAAGATTCCTCCCTTGGCCCAAAAAAGAGGGATAGAGATTCAGAATTTGTTGGCACTGACTAGTCTGGACTATTTCTATCAATTGGTGCCACTTACTAGACAGGAAGTATCCATACACATTCAGAAGTGCCACTTTGTTCATGTAGAGAATTCACATTTGTTGCATTTTACAGTTAAAACATAGCTGCCCTATTGATTGTATTAAAGTATTTTGCACATGCTGTTAAATGATCTGCAGGCTTGGGACAAAGATTGGGCAAGATTGAGCTACATGGTCAAAGAATATTCAAAAAGCACTGGGCCATTGGACAAAGTGAGCATAATGCAATGGATAATTATTAGCTGTAGCAAGGCATTATATGTACTAAGACTATGAAACAGATGCATTTTTCCAAACAGCATATAAGGTGTTCAATATATATACTGTTTTATAGTTCTTCTGTTGTAGCCTTGTACCACATCATCTCCAATAATTGCTCCTGTCCAAAAACTAAAAAAATATAGGTGTGATGTTTTCTCTTCTTTTGAGTGGATCTATGTTGTAAACTGCAGTTAGCACCAGCTCTGATGCAATGGGGTAATGTTCTCTAGATAGACATCGTCGATGTGTAATATGCAAATTTACTGTTCTGTGACCTCAAGACAAAAAAAAAAGATAGGCTATAATATAGTAAATCAGTAGCTCTTGTCCACTTTTGTAGGAAAACTGAAAAGCCATTGTGGCAATAATCATTCAAAACCAGTTTATTTCGAAGCTTATATGTTTATGCAAAACAAAAATAAAAATGCTGTTAAGTGTGACAGTAAATGAATTTGTGCTGAAATCTCAGCTATTCCAAATGAACATTGTATATATACCTTGTAAATTAATGTTTAAAAGTAGTTTTTGTTATTTTAGAAGGGAAAAAGTCTTGATTGACGGGTTGCTTCTAGCACTTTAAAATTATTCTGGAAATGGAATAAAAAGCCAAATGGTTTGGCTTAAATAATTAACTATAGTTGTATAGTATGTTGCTAATACCAAGTTGTTTCAGAAGTTTGAACACTTATCAGAGGAATGCTTACTGCTGTGTAATGGGAAGGGGATGTTCTTTCTCTATAATATGCTCGTGCTTAATATGGCTAAAACACAGCATTGTTTTCTGTCTCATTGTATAGCTCCCAACTCCTGTTATAACTTAGTACAGTATATGTAGATTCAGTGTTTACAAACAAAAGGAACTGTAAATAAATTAAAATGGCTTTTTCTCCCCTTTGGTCTTCCACAGCAGTATTATTGTCTTTGTCGGTTTAAAACTAACTATAAACAATCCTGTAATGGATTTTAAGAAATATAAGGTAATAGTGACATATAGCAAATAAATCTAAATACATGTAACATTAAACTTGAGTTGGGCTTTATTTAGATATGCAAGTATTTCCTAAACAAGAGTGTCATTTTCCGTGTTACCAGTTCTTACGTTGTGAATGTCAATGTTCATATCCATAAACAAGATGGGCAGCTGGTTGATAAACCTAACCACCCCCATTTACAGCATAGATTTTTTTAAAGAAGAAAATTTAAAAGTGAATTCCCTAAAAAGAGTCCTATAAGGACTAGTGCTAACTGGAGGAAGAAGAAAATGGGCAGGGTGAGGAAGGGAATGAAATGGAGCATTATAAAAACTGACATAGCTATTGGGTTATTAATAGAAAATTTCCATTCTCCAATCTTTTGTTTCATGCTCTTCTTATATTAAGAAGTGTTGTCAGCCAGGGCTGGGCAAAGTTTGGCCTGAAGGCTTTCTTGTACCCAGTAGTCTCTCCAGACTGCCCATATTCTGGCAAAAAAGAGAGGATAAATTGCTTTTTCTGGATGTGCCCAGAAGTAGCATTTCACCTTTTAAACAGTTAAGGGTTTTAAAATTGTTGTTTTTTAAAATCAAAACCAGAAGATGACTTCTGACAACTTACCATTTTTTATTTTTCTCAATCAGGGTGGTCTCTAAAGGATCCCATAGGGTGAAACTGACCCTTGGATGGCCTGCCACAGTTGCCCAGCCCTGATGTAAACTATGTCCTCTTCTTTAGAGACATGGAACTTACTCTCTCCTATTTTTTTCCTACTCCTTCCACGTGTATGATGCTGGATGCTTTCATTTATCTATGCTGCTCAACAGCTGAAAATCTTGTCTGTCTTTTATGCAGAAAAATCTCCTATGTATATGTCCTAATGTAGTCTGCTAGGACAACTACAATTTCATTTAAAATGATTTGTTGTTTGTTGGAAATTCAGATGCTGAGTAGAATCTCTATGTCTTAATTACTAAACACTTCTGCTATTGTTTGGAAATAAGCTTTGGAATCTGGCGAGAGAGTTAGTGTAAAAATGTGAGCCTGTGTTGAAATGTCGTGCTCTAGATAAGTTACTAGAAACTCCCAGAACTGATACATTGGTCAGTTCATAAACAAAGTGTACCTAAATTCTTTGGCTTGGCAGAGTTTGTTTGTGACTAGAACAGTGAAAGATAAATAGTTAAATTATAGTGGCACAAGACACTACAACCCTCAACAACATTCCTCTGTATACATATTATCCTGTCTCAAGCAATAAGCTAAAACCAATATTGACTTCCCATTTGCCAAGGCAAATAACGTGTCCTTTAATATTTCCCTCTTTCTTTTCATATACAGTACAAACTTCCTACATTCAATTCATTCCTAATTTTAAGTCCTTACAACTGTGTATAAGCTTTCATTAGTTTGTTAATTTGTCTATCTCCACTTATAAAATTTACTTAACAAAGTGTAGCCACTGTGGGATCTTGCTGCATCTTGAGACAAACTTGTGAACTGTAAGGCAGAGGTAGGCAACCTTTTTGAGCCGGGGGCCGGGTTGCTGTCCCTCAGACCACTGGGGGGCCGAAGCCAAAAAATAAATAATTAAATAATTTTTTTAAAAAAACATTAAATAAATAAATAAACCGGTACAAATGTAGGACAAAATTTTCAAATGGAGGACACTTTTTTGGGGGAAAAATGTTAATATAAATGCATATTTCTGAGGCTTCTATGGACAATTGCCCCCCTTGCCCTCCGCTTGCCCCCCCTTGCCCGCCTCCTCCTGATAGGCCAAAGGCCCCACGCCCTCATGCGAGAGGCCAAAGGCTCCGGTGGCAATCGGCGGCAGGACCAGGCTGGGGCCGGTCCCAAGGCCTTGCCGGGCCGCAGGTTGCCTACCCCTGCTGTAAGGAATACTGGTGGGCTTAGATGGTTGAATATCTTTTAGGGGCTGATGAAGCCAGACTAATCTTCTACTTATGTATTAAAGACAATTTAAAAAATTAGGAACAATGTGAATCGTTGTAGATCATGCCCTCATACTCCCTTCCCCAGTGTCCCATCATGTAATTTTC
The DNA here is from genome assembly GCF_019175285.1 of Sceloporus undulatus. Classification (NCBI taxonomy): domain Eukaryota; kingdom Metazoa; phylum Chordata; class Lepidosauria; order Squamata; family Phrynosomatidae; genus Sceloporus; species Sceloporus undulatus. Next base: position 225,370,634 of record NC_056525.1, read on the forward strand.
AGTCAACCTGAAAACAAACTCTGTGATGTGGAATGGGTAGCAAGTAATCAAGATCCATTCCCTTGTCAGGCTCATACCTTTATCTTGATGGGAACATCTGCTTACCATTGCCTTTTATCTCCTTAAACAAGACTCGCACCAGATGTTACATCATCTGACTTTATAAGAGGCATCATAATTTGTATTTTCTAAACCCTTGTGGTTGGACAGCTTCAGCAGGTACTCTGGATAATCTAGGACCTATTAGTACATGTTTTGTATCACACAGCTATGAAGACTATATATTTGAAAAAAGAAAATTTCTCACATCTTGGAAATTTTCAAAAGTGAGGGCTATGACCTGGGATGGGTACCAAACAGTCGCTACTATTCAAAAGCATTTGGCTTTCCTTTCATCTTGCATTTAAGATTGTCCTGGCCAGCTTCATTCTATCAGGGTTTGAGCAAGACCCAACTAGGCTGATATGAGTAAAAGCATTAGATTCAAAGTGCAGTTATTAGGGATACGTAGCTCTTCCCAAACATATTGTCTGTACTCCTAATGCTTAAATGGAAGCACAGAGTGCCTAAATGAGAAAGGCTTAAAAAAAATTCAAACTGTTAAAAATATCCAAATATTGGAACATAGCAATGTTGATTAAGTAGATATATTTGTTGGCATTACTCCTTCAACAGAAATTTTGGTATTAGATGAAGAAACATGGAAAGAATAGGGATAGGTTCCTACATCAGAAAAATGAAGAGCATTTCAACATTTTTCAGCAAATATTTTATTCAAAACTTACAGTATGCACATGTGAAATGAAACAACCAGGGAAGCACAAAAAAAAACCCACCCTGTTTTGGTCCTTCCAGAGACCACTTGAAGGCTTCTAAAATGCACCAAGGGATGACTCTTTTGCCAGTTTTCCTTTACTAATGATATCCATTTTGGTGGCCAAACTCATTGATCTCTGCTTGTTTAATATGCTGGGAGTAGCTGGCTAGACAGATGTATCTGCTCTCCTCTTTGCTTCCTGTTTCGCTGTTCATGCATTGGTATGGGATTCTGGAGACAGATGCTATTTACACATTGCTTGTAGGCTCCAATAGGATTGACTAGAGTAGGACCCTGCTCTTTCCCAGCTCAGGCTTTGATTGTTGCATTGTTTACTGAAGACACTCTGTTACCACCAGCACCATAAGTCTGATTCTCCAAGCCTCCTTCATCTTCCCACCTTGGGTAGGTGTAAAAAGTCTGGAAAACAACCACTGTGAAGCGTGTTAACTGAGCTATGGCACATATGATTATACGTTGGAGATAAATGCATGTTTAAATTCACTTCATCTGTGCTCATATTGCATATTAAATTCTAGTAATAAGATGATGGTTTGGACCTTCTCATGGGACGCAAATAAGAAATGGACACAACGATTCTATTTTTTGTTTATTAATATGAAATTAGTAGTCCTAAAATAGGGATTGGGGCTACAGCTCACAAGCATGATGCAGTCTGCAGTCTAATCTTATGTGGCCTCCCCACAAAATTGTGTGCCTTCATTTCTGATTTATGGTGACCCTAAGGTGAACCTATCATTGGGTTTTTTGGTAAGATTTGTTCAGAGGGGGATTGCCTTTGCCTTCCTCTGAGGCTAGGAGAGTCACCCAATGGGATTCTGTGGTTAAGCGGGGATTCAAAGCTGGTCTACAGAGTCGTAATCCAGTGCTCATAGTTAAAAAAAACCAATGAAGCCTAGAAACCAACAAGATTACATGCCTCACTGAATGATTGTACCTCCTAACCCATGTTTCAAGTTTCTCCTCCAAAACATCCTCTTGTGTCACACATGATCAGCTCCTTCCATGGTCCAACTATAAACCTCTCTGCATTAATCATTAATTAATCATTAAGCATATGTAATGTTTGCAATCTTCATTAGTAATGCAACGAGTAGGCAGTGTTCTTTCCAAAGAACTTGGACTTGGTATATGTCACTAAAACCAGTGAACTGAGAGGAATTGCTGATAAAGTCCTGTATTTAAAAGAGACAGCATCTACACATTTGGTTTGGACTGTGTCATTGTGGGCAGGAGACACTGATGCCCAAATCTAGAGAGCTACTAATATTCAAGCATTTTTTTTAAAAAAATGATGACTTTAGAAAGAGCAAAGAAGCTCACAAGAAGAAAACACATACTTTGAGCTACAGTAGTATCTTAGAACTCAGTCATGAGGTTTCTGAATCCAAAAATCTGAACTGCAATGTACTTTCTTGTCTGAGGTAATTAGAAATTGTTGCCTTATGTATTAATTCTGAGCACATTATTTTGCCTACAAGGGTAGTGTTTAAGTCACTGAAGTCTTATTCTAAGACTATTAATATAGGAAGTTTATTCCACAAATGCAAAACCATTTACAATTTTACTCTAAATTGTGACTAAGTGTTTGCACCAAATTATATTAGGCTATGCCTGTAAATCGTTTCCAGTAATAATATCCAGTATTGTTGTTGATAACAGACTGATGTAGTGTTCAGTATGTTCAAAATAGAGAGACAAGCATACTTCTGTATGTGTGTGTTCGTGTAACTTGACAATTCTCAGGAAAGCATGCTCTTTTACTCAACATAAAATAATCACTTTTTTTTTCTTCTGTAAGAAGATGTGTGATCTTTCAATTTGAAAGGCAACGTATTAGAAGAAAAATAGTTTCAGTAGTTTTTTTACCATAGTTCAATAGTTTTGACACTAAGTACAGTGTTTAAGCTATTTTCAATTTTTGGAATTGATGTTTTAACTCTCTTTGTTTTTTAAACTATTGTAAGCTGCCTTGGATCTCCTTTGGGAGAAAGGCGGGAAAGAAGTGCAGTAAATAAATTAAATAAAATAAATTTCAAGAAATGAGGCTCTTAAATATATCATTTTAAATAACTGTAATGATCTAAATATCATTTAGATATTTCTAAATATAATTTATAATGCAAGCTAAACTAACGTTTGAATCATGCATTACTCACAGGACTGATTTCACGATCTTGAAATTATAAATACTCTTTGTGTATTTGTGTAAACTACAGTTTAATTTATTCTATATATTGTGGATAGATTTCCAGTGCCCTGTAACTCCCAGTTAAAACAATTCCACTGATATTAAAACAGCATAGCAGTATGTGAATGCTATTTCCATATTTTGATAGCAGATGGATGGGTCACTGCTATAGCACAGAAGACCTCATAAGGTTAAACCATATTCAGCTGAGACAAAAGCATTTCCATGGACTCTTAAGTGCTCTTGTAAATATATGCTGATTTCATTCCTTTACACAAACCAAATTGTGAGGAAATACATGAACATGATAAGAACATGTAAATACGAATTTCTAGTGGTGCATTGATGTCTCCATTGGTCTTTGTAAAAAAAAAAAGGCAATGTTCTCATTCTGCAGCTAAAGGAATAACTAGTATTCTTTAGCTTATTCCATGAAGTGTTATTCCAGCAAAGTTATGACTACATGGTCATCACGGCCTTGCCACAACATTTCTCCTTCAAAGTCCACCATCCCATGCTTCCTGGCTCTCATGAGTATTCCAACAACCTTATCTGAAATGCGGACATATCTGTCAAAGAGATCACCAAAAGTGACTTGGGCCTTGCCATCGCGACGGAGGTCAGCCATTGTTCTGATGATGAAGCACATGTCTTTCATCTCTCGATGAATGTGGTCCTCTGCTCTTTTGGCCCTTTCTGCAGTTTTTGTCCCTTCTTTAGGACGACCGTAGCCTTTGTCTCCTTTGTGCAGTCGTTGAGACATGGCCAGCTCATAGTCAAACTCCTCACTGAAAGGATTGAGCTTTTGTGTTATCACATGCTCATCAGCCCATTCTTCCCACTTCCCCCTGAGATTGTGTACAGGGCTGTATTTCTTAGGAGCCTTGATGTTTCTGTTTGCACTGGAGGAAAAAGGAAAGACATGGTTTATGAAGTACCCTGTTTAAGTGCAATACCTACAGCAAAAGCCACTAGGTGGCATGTTATCATTAATTCTGAAGTCACCTTGTTACAATAGCTTTATCTAAGCATGCATATGACTCTGTTCTTGATGCCTTTTTTTATCTAAGAGCATCAGCTTTTGTCCTGGATTGCATTTGTTTGTTTGTTCTCTCTACAAAGAAAAATAAACTCGACTTTAATCATATCTGTTGTCCAATGAATATAGACAACAATCCTGAGAAATAGTTTAGTCAAGAATCAATAAGTAGGCCAAGATCACCCACCAAATGTCACGACTGAATGGAAAGCTGACGTTTGCCTCTGTAACCACTATACCACATTATACAGTGGGCCCTTGACATCTGCTATAGATTTGTTTTCAGGACGCCTTATGGACACCAGAATCTGTGGATCTTCAAGTCCTATTAAATACAGCAGAGAGCAAATGGTGGCCCTTAAAGAAAATGGCCAAATCAAGCTTTGGGGTTTTTTTTTGAATTTTTATATTTTTAAAATATTTTCAAGTTATGTATGCTTGAATCAGTGGACATAAAATCAGTGGATATGGAGGGCCAACTGTAATTGTACAATAAAATGTATATAGACAAAGATATTTCCTAGGTAAATTGTATTCAGTTCAATCACACACTAAATGAATGTGAAAGTGGCATTGGAAAGACCCAAGGGAACTAATTCCATTCTGGAAAAAAAAACTCATGCTTATCGATGTCTTAAGCTTGATTATTTTTTTTAAAAAAAACAACTCGGGTTTTGGTAGGACATGGGATACAAAAAAAGTCAGGTGTTTTTGGTTTCTAGAAAATACATACTGTACATATATATATATATAGTCAAATTACAGTAATGACGGTATGACTCAATAAGGAAAATGTGAATGCACACATGAAGAAGGTACAAATACAGCTCCTGTTAGTTTTCACTTCATTTCATAAGTTATTTTTTAGTTTTCCAGGATAGTTTATGATAAGTGCTTCAAACAAATGGTCACTATTATTCCTGTGCTAAACATGAAGTATGATACTGTGACAAATGCAGGGTCAAAAATCAGGGATAAACTGCACATTATATGTAACTCCATCTTTGCTTTTCTGGACAGGTTTTAGTCATCTTGCAAGCCTCTTTGAAATTGTTTATTAAGAATCTGTTTTGCAAAAGCAACGGAATCTTGATGGAGTAATTTTATGAGGTGAGAGGGTTGAGAGGGCTGCTGAGGAAAGACAAGGCAAGAAAAACATCATTTACCAGGAATTCTTGAGGTGCAAATCATATCTATTGATTTAGATATGATTTATAGATTTAGATATTTGAGATTTAGATACCTTTGGGAGGAAAACTGGATGATGATGATGATGATGATGATGTGTGCAAAAACTGGAATGTCAGTAAATGTCAGAAACAAGGACATACTGATGTTTAGATGAGCCACACACATGTCTAGAAGGTTGTCCTAGAATCATATGTGGGGTACAGACTGCCCCGTGGGGCGGCCTCCACTCGCCCTTTCCCCGACAGATCGGCCTCAGCTGCCACAGTGGGAGCCTCAGGGCCCCGATCTGCCACCTTTTTTTTAGATTGTAAGCCTGAGGGCAGGGAACCGTCTATATCCCCTCGTGTTGTAAACCGATCGGATTCCCAGTGATTGGGCGGTAGTATATATAAATAATCCCATTATATTATTATTATTATTATTATTATTATTATTATTATTCTATATTATATTCAGGCCACGGGGAAGCGGCAAAAGGCCGCTTCCCTGTGCCTGGAAAGGGGTGTCCTTGGGGCTTCATGCCCCAAGGACACCTGAAGGGTGGGGGGAAAAGTGAAAGGGGCGCCTCAGCCCCTTTCTCTTTTGTGTCACTGGCGCAGTCCATGTAAAGCTGCGCCAGCGACACAACCAAAGGAAGGAGCTCCATTTGGAGCTCTTTCCGGAGCTGCTGAAAGGGTGCACAGGCACCGTGCAGTGGTGTCAAGATAATGGCCACACGCGGCGTTTGGACGTGACACGGCCGTTACGTCAAAATGGGGCGCCATGTGTATAGGTTGCCACCATTTTTACACCCCGTACGTGCGAGGGGCAACGGGCGTTTGAAAGCGCCACCCCTCGCACGTGACGGGGCGCTCATAGTGCTCGTTTAAATAGGGCCATAGAATCGTGGTTGGAGGAGACCCCAAGGATCATCCAGTCCGACCCCATTCTGCCATGCAGGAAATCCAATCAAAGCATCCCCAACATGGCCATCCAGCCTCTGTTTAAAGACCTCCAAGGAAGGACTCCACTCACTCCGAGTGTGTTTCACTGTTGAACAGCCCTTACTGTCAGGAAGTTCCTCCTAATCTTGGTGGAATCTCTTTTCCTTGAGCTTGTATCCATTGTTGCAGTCCTGTTCTCTGGAGCAGCAGAAACAAGCTTGCTCCCTCCTCATATGACATCCCTTCACCTATTAGGGCTATCATATCACCTCTTAACCTCCTCTTCTCCAGGCTAAACATCCCCAGCTCCCTAAGCCGTTCCTCATAGGACATGGTTTCCAGACCCTTCACCATTTTAGTTGCCCTCCTTTGGACATGCACCAGTTTCTCAATGTCCATTTTGAATTGATGAAAAGGAGTCCAAAGACCGATCTCTAAACTACAAATTAAATATATTTACAATAATTTTAAGGACTATTTTTAGACTGATTTTAAAAAGTCTTAAAGAATGTTTTTATTTGTTTTTGTGTTTTGCTCTCTGTATTATTTAAATGGTTTGCCTATGGGCTAGGCAGTAAATAGTATCTATCAATTGATCAACCAGTCAATCAATCAATCAATCAATCAATGTGTAGCAACATTTTCAGGGGAAATAAAAAGTTGACTTCTCCCCAAGTGAAGTGGGAAATGATTTTAAAAATCAAATTGTTTCTGCAAATAGACTAATTGATAGAGGATTCTGAACTTAAATCAATACCTTTGGAGAATGTAAAATCATGCTGTTGTTTATAATGTCTATATGTGACTATATATATATAGCCAGTTTTTCTCTCTCCCTGAGACTGTAAGATGAAAGTAATAAGGCCTTAAAGGCCTCTGGGATCAGTTGCTGTTTAAATTCTGGAGTACCTGCTAATCATTCTTTCTCCAGTAATGTTTTTATTGATTTAATATACTGCAATCTTCCTCTTTTAGGGTAAGCCCTCCCACATGGTGTATCAAAAAAGCTAATGAAAATGGCAAATAAATCACATAAAAATCAAATAAAATCTTATACAAGGGGAAGACAAGTAATCTTTACCACTTCTAGACTGCCATGTTAAAGGTTTGGTACTTCGGAAAGTATTGAGAAGTTCAAATGACTATGGCTAAAGGTTACTCGCGTCACTGCTACAGTTGCTTTTTTATTTTTAGTGAGGAGTTCATGTTAATCTGGCCTGGCTCCATGATGACTTGAATGGGATGTTTGGTGGAAATTGTATCTGAAGGTCAAACTTGTTGCTCTTCTTTTCAGGAATGGACAATGAATCCACCTTACTTTTCCAGGATTTGTCACATAGCAGTGATATATGTGCCACTGATCAAATTGATGACTACAGAAGAATATTTCTCTCCAGACCTAAACTAGTTTTTAAACTACATTTAAATATATAATTTTAGGATCACTTTTTTCATATAAGTAGGCACACATGAGCTTGACCCAGAACACTGTGTGCTAGTTTTTATTTCAAACCCTCTCCCCCCCCCTCCCAACCTAGGGGCTAAATTGAAAAGGAAGAAGCCTTCACCACCATATGGTCTCAGTTCAGATCAGAGTTGAACATAGTTACTTGCAAGTAAAAAGAAAATGATCCTAAACTGTACACTATGCATTTAACACGTACTGTAATTGTTGCTGTGTGCCTTCATGTCATTTCCAACTTACGGCAACCCTCAGGCAAAGCTATCATTGGGTTTTCTCTGCAAGATTTGTTCAGAGGAGGTTTGCTATTGTCTTCCCCGAGGCTGAGAGTATGTAACTTACCAAAGGTCACCAAGTGGGTTCTATGGCCGATCTGGGAAACGAACTCTGGTCTCCAGAGTTGTAGTCCTAACACTGAAACCACTATGCCATGCTTGCTCCTGACTACAATTTCTTTCTCATTATTGTCCATCATCTTATTGCTGTGTCACAGTTCACCATCTGTCCAAGTTTGTTAAGCCCTGTATACCTGATCTTTCACATTCATAAACCTTGTCCAGTTTGGCATTATCCCATGAGTTTTAATTTTAGCTTTCTAGATCAAGTAGATGAGTGGGATGGTCATGATTCTTGACAGCCTGGTGGCTGATGCAGCTTAAAGTGAGTGCAAATTAAAGCTCCTATCCTGCTGTGATACTTTTGCACCTTGTTTGAACAGGTGTCAATGACAGAAGAAGAAGAAGAGGAGGAGGAGAAGGAGGAGATGAACCAAGTTAGCTTTCTAAAATGATGGGGAGCGAGCCCAGGTTTTTGATGTACTTAAATATATTGCATAAGAAAGTTTCCATGTTTCAGCAATTTTCAACAAGAATAGAAAAATTCAATTTCACATGGGTAGCTTTGATAATATTTGGGGTGAGTTAAAGTATGACTGGCTAGGGGGAAATCTTAAAAGTGTAAAAACTTCTCCTAGGTAAGGCAGAATAAAACTGTCACAATTAGGGACAGGGGAATAAAATCAGAGGAAAGGTGAGATTCATATATATTTACCCCACTTTTTCATCATACAGAAGTGACTTTTGAAAACCACATTTCCATGGTTATCATCTTTTATTTATGTGTTTTAGGATTTCCACAATCTGTCTGGGAGTATCAAGTATGAATGTCAAGTATCAGGTATGAACTTAGGCTGCTGCCACACTGCAGTATTAATGCAGCCTGACACTGCTTCAACTGCCATGGCTCCATCCTATGGAATCCTGGGATTTGTAGTTTGTTCTGGCACCAGAGCTCTGTGACACAGAAATCTAAATATATCATAAAACTACAAACTCAGAATTCCATAGCACTGAGCCACGCATGGCAGCTAAAGCAGCATCAAACTGTATTAATTCTGCAGAGCAAAGGTAGCCTTTTAAAATTTACTACTATATATATAGCCAGATACTTCTGGTTATGTTACCAGGATCAGTAGTATATTTTGTTCTTTTTGGCAAAGTTATTTACTATTTCATACCAAACATTCATAATGCACAAAGAAACAATTAATATAGAAATTGTATTTCAGGCCCCCCACACACTATGAAAATAACCTGGTGTGAAACCGGGTTATTTCCATGACATTCACACTGGCTCTGAATGCACCCAGCTAGCACCTTGTCGAAGAACAAATCCCAGGATTCCATAGGATGGAACTACAGCACTTAAAGTGGTGTCAAACTGCATTATTTCTACAATATAACTGGACCTAACATATTGCTTTAACTATACATTTGGCTTTCCATATCCAAGGATTTTCTTATCCATGGATTCAATCATCCATGGCTTGAAAATATTAAAAATACATATAAATACCAAAAAAAGCAAACCTTGATTTTGCCATTTTATTCAAGGGACACCATTTTATTAGGGTATTGTATTAAAGAGACTTGAGCATCCATGGATTTTGGTATCCATGGTGGGAGAGGCCCTGGAACAAAACCCCTGCAGATACCAAGGCCCACTGTACTGACTTATAAAGGAGCCTATCAAAGTATTATGGGTCCCCCTAATCCAACTCCCTTACATGATCAGTCTAATACTTCTCGGCTGAGGGGAGGGAGGCATGTTTTGGAAGAGGAGAGTCCCACTTAACAAGGGCTACATTAACTTCAATGAAGATAAGGCTGCACAGGGAATATGGATAATAACATGTTCTGCCATTAAGGTGAATAGAGAAATTTGCACTTCTAGGAATTATATAAATTCATTGCAGCTGCTTGCACAATTTGGGACTGGAGATTAAGACTACTGCATATACTTCTGCGTAAAATGATGTCGTCAGCATCTCTGTAAAATCTCTGATTTGCATTTGGGATGGGTGGGGAATGCTGTGGCCTTCTGTAACTCCAAAGAACTCAGTTCAAGACCCAGAAAACCAGCTGTATAAAAATGACTGGCGCTGAAAGAAATAAACACACAAAAGTCCATGACAGAAATGCTACTATCACAGAAATGCTACTAATGATGGCTTCCTTTTGTTACTACATATGGATTTTAATAAATTTTGGAGTGTGTGTGGAGTTCGTTCATGACCCCAAACTGACCTGCCAGGCTAGCAGCCATAATCCTGAAAGCAGTGGGTCAGGTAGGCAGATCAGTTATACTCACAAGACCCCTGAAAAGCAACACTTTGGAAATTCCCCACAGACAGGTTTGGGAGTTGCTAAAGGGAAAACCATCACCTCCAAAAGGAAAATCTTTATTGTAGGCCTCACACTTGATGGCTCAGTGATTAAGTCACTGGCCAGCTATTCATCTGTTTGCCTTCCTTGATTGTGTTCAGATCCAAGTGCATTGGCTCAGTCTATTCTTCACCTTGGTTTAACAAAAGCCCAGGTCTTCATACCCTTTGTCTTGGCTGAAGTTAAGCTATCATGTTCATAGCCAGAGGTTACAAACTGTCTATATAAGCCTCAGTCTAAGCATACACCAGTGTGCTACATTCAGAATACAGTCTGGCTTCATGGCAATCCGAACTCTGATTTTAGCTCCCTCTTTTAGCTCCCTCGGCCATTTCCCCCCACATTTCAGCGGCTGTGTCATCTCATCATCTATATCCACATCTGGTTCCTGGAGAAGCCTTCAGAAGTAAGTATCTCTAGTAAATTTGCCTCTCTCAACTCTCTCCTGATTTCCCTCCTTTACTTTCATTAGGAATTGTGTGTGTGCCCCCTTTTGCTGTGTGTTTGTTTTTCAGTTTTTAATAAATATTTGGACTTAATCGGAGCAGTCTGTCTCAGCGTCATCTCTCAAGGGTTTCTTGTGGACCTCTCATAGACATCTTGGAACCCGGTCCCAAAAGGGTGTTGTTAGGACCCTACCTCTCAGCAATTGAGCTAAATTCAGAAATTCCCCTAATTAGATCCTTCCTAACACTTTGAAGGGCATTTAAGTGATGGAGGTGTTCACAATGAAAGTGTGTGGAGATGAAAAGTACATGGGGAAATTATAAAAGTGCAGATATCTTGAACAATGTACCTGCCCTACAAATCTCTATCTGTTCTTTCTTGTTATTCTTCTATAAGCCTGTTCAATTGCTATTTGACAGGTCTGGTGGCAGCTACATGGGTTCTGCCAAGCACTTTAAAAGACAGAAATGATTGCTATCATTATGCCTGTACACCAAGCAAGTTAGGTGAAGTGGCTGCACCCAGCTATATATTGCAAAAATAGATCAGAAATTGCCTTCTTTTCCAGTATTTCATTGTTATATGAGTTCTTGGTATTAGCAACCTGGGAGATGCAGACTCCAGCTGTGTACAACCTTCTTCTACAGAGGAAGTTAATAAGCATTTTCCTCCTTCACTGGAGTAGTTGCTGCAAACAGTAGCCTGTTAAAATAGCACAAGTAGCTATGCTAATAGTTGGTTATGACAGATGATTACTGGCATTTTGCTCAGTATGTCTTTGGTTTTTACCGTCCCAAACATTTTTTTAAAGAAACAGGTAGACTTTGGGCAGTCTACATGTTGTTGTTTTTAAAAAGTCTTTAACTTTTGGCAGAACCAACATGGAACATTGGCGTAAGTGTTGGAATAAGACTGTGGGAGGCCAGTGGTGAGGATAAGACATAGGCAGATTCATTCAACTCTGGTTTAGGCTCTGTTCCCAGGCATATGCAGATTTTATTTTCATGGATAGGGGAAAATGTATAAAAAAAATCTTATTGCAAATAATAGCTGATAGTCCATCTTTATCAAGGAATACTCTGTGAACAAATGTACTAACTGGACTAGAGCCATGTAAATTTTTAGCAAAGGATCAGTTGCTAAAATGACAAGTAAAAGGGACTGGTTTAGGTGAGCATGATAGTTTCCTTAATGACATGTTTTTTTTAAAAAAAATGTGCCTTTAATTGTTTTATGTTGTGCCTTTAATCTATTTCTTTTTAAAATATTCATCTTGCTTTTTGTTTTAATAGTGTCTTTTTATTCAATAGGCTCTTATGCTGGCTTGAGTCTCAGTTTTGGGAGAAAGGCAGGCTATAAATCCAATAAATAATTAAGCAAATAATTAGCTCCTTATGGTGTTCGTATACAGTGCACAACCACATGACATGGAAATGATCGCTTGACTCATTGGATGATGTGCAGTTCCGTGAGACTGGGTGTGAGTTTGTTAATGAAGCTTGTTTTCTCTGCCTCTTTCTCTCCTCCTCTTAATAACCCACAGAGCATGACAAAAATGATGACTGGAAGATTACAGGACCCTCTTTAATGGGACAGGCTATAGCAAGGTCAAATGAGGAAGAAGGAAGGGATCCACCAAAATGGTTCTCCAAATGTTTTGGACATCAGCTCCCAGAATTCCTGACTGTTGGCCAAACTGTCTTGGTGAGTTGACATCCAAAACACCTGAAGGTGTTTGAGAATCACTGTGTGGAGGCATCTAATTATAAAAAAGGCTTCTCCACCCACAGTGGGTCTTCCACACTACTTTCACTTATCCATCACTTCTCAGACCCATGTACCAGAGTCCATTCTGTTCAGAATGCTCCCACCAGCTTTGTGTAGCATTTCCAGTAGGTTTGAGGAAAGGAGTTGGGCAGGGTAATCACATCCCACCATCTTCCTTCTATCAGTTTAAGTGTTCATTGTCACTTGATTAGATAGATAGATAGATAGATAGATAGATAGATAGATAGATAGATAGATAGATAGATAGATAGAAGCATTAATGGAGAGCAGGTTTAGCAACCACCTACTAAGTATGATGGATAGAAAACACTGAGTGTTGAGGCTAAACTATGGGAGATGACTGCTGTCTTTTGCCTTCCTACCCTGACTGTGTGCCTCTTGGAGGCCTGTGGGATAGCCATTGGAAACATCTAGAAACTATCAAACACAGTTAGAGAAAGGCTTTTTAAAAATTATTATTACAACTCCCAGAATTCCCAGTCAAAATAAACAGCTTTTGCAAGTGCTGTTGCAAAATGAGTACTACATTTATGAAATCTGCAGCACCAATCTGGGGCAAGAAGAGGTGGCTGGATGCTGCCCATATGTAGAGCCCCTATGTTGTCATTTAAATTATGATATAATGACTTTCATACAAGAAGTTTATTAGAAATAGTTTCTTTGAGGAAATTCTTCATTGGATTTTATGAGGGGCACTTGTGTCTTCCAGTATATCATGTAGACACACACCATGTAGACACACACCATCACACACACCCCTCATTCATATGCCAGTTGAGTTGGCCTTCTATATCCATAGATTCAACCATCTGTGTTTTGAAAATATTCCCCAAAAATATAAATACCAAAAAGGAAAGGTGGATTTTCCACTTTATATAAGGGTCACCATTTTACTATGCCATTGGATATCATGGGACATGAGCATCCATAGATTTTGGTACCCATGGGAGGTCCTGGAACCAAACCCCAGTTAGGGTTGCCATAATTCTCTACTATAAACCAGGACAAAATGTAGGAAAAAATTTAGACCAAAAAATAGGACAACTGTAGGATAAGATTTAGCCCAAAATGTAGGACATTTAAGGTCCTCCATTTTTCTTAAATGCCCTTCATTTTGGTCTAAATTTTGTCCTACATTTTGTCCCGGTTTATAGTAGAGAATTATGGCAACCCTAACCCCAGTAGATACCAAAGGCCCACTGAACATCACTCAGTAAGAAAACTCCTATCGTAACAAGGCACAGAGAAAATACTTCAAACAAAGAGAGGTCCCCCCCCCCCCATTCAATTCTTTACCAGGCACAAGAGAATCTTTTATCAGAGCAGGATCTTACCAGGGAACACCACTTGGTAAAAGCCATGATTACTCACAGTGTTGATGTGGATCTTTTTATCCTTACAGGACTAAATATGTCTTGATTACTGTTGTCTGCATCCAGTTTGTCCTCTGTGTCTCCTCCATAGCCACTGTCCTCAGTATCCAAGCTGTCACTGCGATAATTCTGCATTTCTAGGTCCTGGGACTTATCCTCTTGTTCCATCTGCTTCCATCCTTTAGTCAGCTCTGATACCAGGTTAGAGCACTTTCTCCTTCTGGTTGGGGACATTTTGCTACTAAGGAGTTTATCAATATCTTTGAGCTCTTTGACACTGTTACCTGTCTCTGTACACTCATTGTCTTTCTCATACTTGTCGCTGAGGAGGTTGACACCACTTCCTCGTTCATAGATTTTACTCACAATGGTTTTGGTCACTTCTTTGCTTCTAATGTTAAGCTTCTGGAGGGCTTCCTCAGATTCAATGGCACTCTGTTCTCCATTCTCTTTGAGTATCTGCTGTTTGGGTGGAAGTTGTGTGTCATTCTTCAGTTGGTCTTTCTTGAGAAATGTCCTGTTTTTTTGGGGGGGGAACCTTGGTGTCTTCTCCTCATTGGGTGCCCATCCACTGGGCTCCTGGGCTTGCTTGGTATTGTGGTCAGTGGCCCATTGCTGCCAACCCCGTGCCAAGCTGATGACAAGGCTAGCTGTTCGGATCTTTTTGATGGCCCTCTTGGCCGGCATGGTGTTCTGATGTTCTTCTGGAGGCATAACACCTGCTGTGTCTTCTCCACCTATTCTTCTTTTAAAATCACTCAGTTAAGACTATCCTGCAGCATATAACAACCAAAGGGAAATGGTGGGGATTTAAATAGATGGTGCAGGGACTTTATGATGCTGGAAAATATGTGAAGCATTTCTCACATGGGAAGACTATCCTTACCCTGGCAGTGTCCTTTTTCTAAAAGAGTCCAGGCTTGCATTTCTCCACAGCAGATGGACATTGGATATGGTAAACATGGGTGACGCAGGCTGTGCATTTCTTGGCCACAGCTGTGATGGAAATTAACAGCGTCTTTATATGCTCCCTCTAGAGGTACCTTGGTGGCACATTCAATTTCACATTAAAACATGCCTTACAGTGCCTTGCTTAATGGAATTTTTCCTTACAACTTGGAGGGTACTTCAGATAAGAAACATTATTGAACATTTTGCTGGGCAGAATATCTTTTATAACAGAACTGTTTCAAGCTTGTAGTTGTGTTACTATACTAGGGACCACTTTGTAGGTGTAGAATTTGTCAGACTTTTCCCAGCTTTCATATTGTACTTAAACTAAATTGACCACTCTCATTCATGGAGAACTTCATGATTATGCTGGTTTCTGGAGGCAACGCTGAATTTGGACCTCCAAATTCTGCCTCCATATTATAACGCTTATCCAGGGCCTAAATAAATGACTGAGCACAGTGTATGCCTTTGATGCTAATGGAAATGTGCACTCACAGATGAGGCCAGGCTAGCCTAAAGCTAAACCAGGCTTAGTTGCCCTTGCCCAAGGCCCACTGTACCTTAATTTTATTTATAACTGTTGAGAATGAATCATTCTTATGGTGTTATTCTCTTGCAATGTCACTGCATGCAAAACTTTAGGAATTAAAAGAGCAAGAAGATGATGTCCTGCCTGGAAGAGTTTCCAAACCATCATCATAAGTATTTTATTCCTCCTTTCAGTCTCCACCAGTGAAGGGCTTTTCATTTTTTTTTTCATTTTTCATTTTTTTTTAATATGACACAATTACAAACAACAACCATACCAATAATGATAACAAACACAAGCCGGATACCCCCCTCCCCTCCCTCCCAACCCCAAAACACTACCAAGTAACATAAAAACCTTATTTCTACTCTTTTATCTTCAATCTTCTCATTCATTCTTCTATCTTACATACTGACAAACAAAAACATAACTTCCTTGGTTCAAACCCTAGCCATTTCATTCTCGTTATCTTTAACTGCTTATCTTTTAACAAGAAAATTCTTTTAATAAGAAAATTCTTAATATACGAATCTGTACAAATGTTAAATTTTACGATGCCTATCTGATTTCTCCTCTTTCTCCACTGATATTTCTTTTTGCAATTATACAAAGATAATATTTCTTTATTGTAAGTGTCTCTGAAATTAGAAATGTCTCAATTCTTGCCATTCTTTATAACCTTACAGTCTGTAAGTGCCTGTTTAAATTTTGTCTTTAATATTAGGCCATTTTCCCCTTAAATATTTGTAAATTTTCCCCCAGTTTTCTTTATTTCGTTTCTTTATTTCCTTTTTTTCTGGGCCCATTTTTATGTTTTCTCTTAGTCTTTCTGAGATTATATCTGATTCCATTAGCTCTAGCACTTTGTTTATCAATTCTTCCACTTGAAATTCTCTCTTTATTTTCCAGTACTTAGCATAAACTAACCTCGCTGCAGTCAACATATAAAAAACCATTTCCCCCCATGTTTTTCCTAGTTTATCTTCAACCATGTTCAGTAAGAGGACTTCAGGCTTAAATTTCAATTCAATATCTATTATTTCTTTGATACCTTTTATTATCATTTCCCAAATTTTTTTTGCTGATTCGCATTGCCACCAAAGGTGAAAAAAGGTACCTTTTTCTTTTTCACATTTCCAACATCTGTTTTGTCCTTTACCATATATTCATCTGGTCCTGGAGACTTAAATTCATTTAGATTAACGAGGAATACCTTGTTAATCTAAATGAATTTAAGTCTCCAGGACCAGATGAACTCCATCCAAGGGTATTAAAAGAACTGGCAAATGTAATATCAGAGCCATTGGCAATCATATTTGAAAACTCCTGGAAAACAGGAGAAATCCCAGCAGACTGGAGGAGGGCAAACGTTGTCCCTATCTTCAAAAAGGGGAAAAAAGAGGATCCAGACAATTATCATCCAGTTAGTCTGATATCTATACTAGGAAAGATTCTGGAGCAGATCATTAAACAGAGAGTCTGTGAACATCTAGAAAGCAATGCCATAATCAGAAAAAGTCAACACGGGTTTCAGAGAAAGAAGTCATGCCAGACAAACCTTATCTCTTTCTTTGATAAAATTACCAGCTTGTTAGATGAAGGGAATGCTGTGGATATAGTATATCTTGATTTCAGTAAGGCCTTTGACAAAGTTCCCCATGATATTCTTGCAAACAAGCTTGTAAAATGTGGGCTAGACAAGGCAACTGTTACATGGATTTGTAATTGGTTGACCGACTGAACGCAAAGGGTGCTCAACAATGGCTCCTTTTCATCCTGGAGAGAAGTGACCAGTGGGGTCCCACAAGGCTCTGTCCTCGGGCCAGTTCTATTCAACATCTTTATCAATGACTTGGAGGACAAAACTGGGGGAATACTTATCAAATTTGCAGATGACACCAAATTAGGAGGAGTAGCTAATACTCCAGAGGACAGCATCAAGATTCAAAATGACCTGAACGGACTAGAAAACTGGGCCAAAGCATACAAAATGAAATTCAACACTGAGAAATGTAAGGTACTGCACT
Source organism: Sceloporus undulatus (assembly GCF_019175285.1). NCBI lineage: Eukaryota > Metazoa > Chordata > Lepidosauria > Squamata > Phrynosomatidae > Sceloporus > Sceloporus undulatus. Next base: position 225,388,119 of record NC_056525.1, read on the forward strand.
TAGGGCGGAAAAATGAAAAGCACAGATATAGGATGGGTGACACCTGGCTGAATGAAACTACGTGTAAAAGGGATCTAGGAGTCCAAGTAGACCACAAGTTGAACATGAGTCAACAGTGTGATGTGGCAGCTAACAAGGCCAATGCAATTTTAGGCTGCATCAATAGAAGTATAGTGTCTAGATCAAGGGAAGTAATAGCGCCACTCTATTCTGCTCTGGTCAGGCCCCACCTGGAATATTGTGTCCAGTTCTGGGCACAACAATTCAAAAAGGACATTGAGAAACTGGAGCGTGTCCAAAGGAGAGCGACTAAAATGGTGAAAGGTCTGGAAACCATGCCCTGTGAGGAAAGACTTAGGGAGCTGGGGATGTTTAGCCTGGAGAAGAGAAGGTTAAGAGGTGATATGATAGCCCTGTTTAAATATTTGAAGGGATGTCATATTGAAGAGGGAGCAAGCTTGTTTTCTGCTGCTCCAGAGAACAGGACCCGGAGCAATGGATGCAAGCTGCAGGAAAAGAGATTCCACCTCAACATTAGGAGGAACTTCCTGACAGTAAGGGGTGTTGGAGTGTGGAACACTCTTCTTCGGAGTGTGGTGGAATCTCCCTGCTTGGAGGTCTTTAAACAGAGGCTGGATGGCCATCTGTCGGGGATGCTTTGATTGTGATTTCCTGCATGGCAGGGGGTTGGACTGGATGGCCCTTGTGGTCTCTTCCAACTCTCCGATTCTATGATTCTATGATTCTACACAACTTGTCGGGGGAGAGATGCCACCTATACATTATTTTAATAAAGTTTTCTTTTATATCTTGACTGGCTGTATATTTCATTCTTTTACCCCAAGATGTTTCCCATTGTCTTAATTCCAGGAATCTTTTACAGTCCTTTGCCCACTTGATCCACCAGTGAAGGGCTTTTCAGTACAGCTTTCAGATATCAATAGCAAGGTGGTCTCTGCCCTCAGGTTTAGTACTTGAGGATACAAAACACGAAATGAAAAGGGATTGGAAGAGAGGAAGAACAATGAACAAGCTAAAGCAGTTTTTGTATGACTAACTGGAATGGAAAATATATATTTTTTAAATGAACCTTTCAAATTGTTGGTCTCTTGATGGAGAGGCCCTTCTCTCTCCCTCTGTTACAGACTGATGGAATGGCTGCTCCCAGAGGACAATGATGGATGGAGAAACCTACAGTCTGATGGAATGGCAAAGTTGGTAGAAGGAGGACTCAGAGTTTTTTCAGCTTCTCTACAAAGCTGAAAAAACTATGTTTTGGTTTCAACACAACTTTCCAGCTTTCCATAGTCTTTCCAGGTTCTATGTATGGTAGACAGTGAAAAAAACTAACAGAAAGAGAATCAACTCATTTAAATTTTAGTGCTTGAGGAGAATTCTACAGATACAATGGCCTGCTAAAAAGACAAATGAACAAGCACTACAACAAATCAAGTTTGAACTCTGTTAGAAGGCATGCTTACTAAATTGAATCTGTTGTTCTTTGTGCCAATCATAAGGTGATGTAAATTTTTTGAACAGATGATAATACAAGGTACAGTGGAAGGCAGTAGGAAAAAGACTGAACTATGGATGGATCGATTCAATCAGGGAAGACACAGCCCTGAGTTTGCAAGACCTGAGAAGGGCAGTTGATAATTGGAGGTCTCTCATTCATATATTGTAGCATTCCAAGACAAAGCAGTATTAGTCTGCAATATGCAAAAGGAGTTACATCTGATGAAATAGATTCAAGTCTACAAAAGTTAATGCTACCAACCTCTTTCTTTCAAAAGTGCCTTCTTATTCATAGGGTAACTGTAACTGAAACAACAATAACAAAAATAAAAAGAAGCTGTACCCGAAGTACCCTTTAGCACTTTTTTTTCATTTTCTATGTGGGAACATACATGTGTGTATGTATGTGTGTAGATCATTCTTCAGAGTCATCATAACCTGTTTCAAGTTATCAAATGCTAAAGGGAATAAATTTTCTCACTTTTGTCTCCCAAAGTGGAAGTTCTTCAGAGAAGTATGTCTGAGCAATCAAACATGCAAATTAAGCTGATGTTTAGTTTCCATAATTAATCATGACTAATGTAAGATATGTAGGTGAGGAAAATGATGTGGTATGACAAATGATTCTTACCACTTGTGGACAACCTCTGCACAAAGAGAAGAAAAGGAAAGAAGGGAAAAGAAAAAAGTAAAGTAAAAAGCTAACATATTCTTTAGTTGGACACTCATCATCCTATTTATGTTTCGGTAGTACACTGTGAGCCGTTCTTTCCTATATATGAGAAAATCTTTTCTCTTTTTTCCTACAAGTTTTCAGAGAGAAATCAAGAACTGGATGACTAAGAGCAGCTGTTAAGGTGACTGTTGCTGCTGCTATGCTGGAACCCTACTTTTGTCACATCTTTGCTCTCTCAAATGCTGACAAGTTCTCCTGATTTTATTGTTCATAAAGTGGAGGAGGATTCATGAAGAGGTGGCTGAAGCTGGGAGGAGTATTTAAACTCATAACTACTCTATTACTACTACTACTACTACTACAAAAAAAGAAAGCTTGGAATAGTTACTTTATTGGACTACAGTTACTTTATTGGACTAGTATTTCAGCATCAGTTGACTTTGCTTGGCCCCTGACGTTCCAATGAGAAAAGAGAAAGACCAACTGAGGTGGAGTTACAAGGGGAGTTGCCACTTCGGCAGTTCACCAGGGAGTTCATTTGCACTGCAGAATTATCATCCTGTTATTCCACTTTAAATGCCAGGGTTCCAGCCTATGGAATCATCCTGGGGCTTGTCGTTTGGTGAGGCAGTAGAGCAGTGGTTCCCAAACTTTGGTCCTCCCGGTGTTTGAACTTCAGCTGTCAGAAGTCCCAGGCTTTTTATCCAACAGTCATGAATTCAGAGAGTTGATGCTCAAAACATCTGGAGGATCTGAGTTTGAGAACCACTACAGTAGATTTTTCTGGTTGAGAATGCTAAATCCCTCTTTCTAAACTGCCAATCCCAGGGTTTCCCAGGAATGAACAATGGCAGTTAAAATGGAATAATAGTGCTATAATACTTTAATGTGAATGGGCCCCTACTGGACTTTTTCACACGGGAGGCAAATATAATTAAATAATAATTAAATCATGTTAATAGTGCATTCGGGGGGGGGGGAGATTATTACCCCCCTGCATGCTTATCCCAATAATGTCCTGTGCATAAACAGTAATGGACATGTCATTGGATAATAACAGAAATGCCCCATTATTACCCAATGACGCATCCATTACTGTTTACAAAAGGGACACAAATGGGATAAGCATGTGGGGGTGTCATAATCATCCCCCCGACTGTGCTATTAGCTTGATTTAATCACGATTTAATGACGTTTGCTTCTTGCCCACTTTGCAAGTGTATGCAAGGGATGGGGAGGGAGAAGGAATAGGAGATGATGGGGGGATCTGGGTCCACTCAGTTTTGATTGTGGCCTCATCCACCTTTGGAATACAGACCCTGACATTCCTCCCCATGTGAAGCACTTGGACCAAAATAGGTTTCCCACCTCTTACACTGTACAGCACTCTACTGTAAGTCATTAGAACAAGAGGTATACTGTATAAGCGTTACCTCTGAGGTTAATGGGTTGATCTAGCCTAATGTACAGAATGGCAATTGTAGGGCTTTTTTTAAAATTTTAGTTTAATATGAGGATATTATTATTATTATTATTATTATTATTATTATTATTATTATTATTTTCTTATATCCTACCTTTCTCCCAACATAGGGACTCAAGGCAGTGATCATATTATTACAGGATCATAGTACACAAAATAATTACTTTCAGGTAGAAATTATGTTTCTCCAGTGAGGAGAGAACTATGTTTTGTTCTTTCTGACTGATGTGCTTGAGGATTTGCAAAAGGATGGGAAGTCATTCTTCAGTGACATAAACTGAGAGCTAAAATGGGGCAAGTGACTCATTAGCTGCTTGCGAACTCTACTGTGCTCATATAACAGATAAATTTACACTTTGCATACTTACATGAGAATAATCTGCACTGTAGGCTTCAGTTTTCTGCATATATGTATGTAGTTATGTACATTTTTAATAGTCTATCTCTATAACCATGAGTTCCCAAAGAAGCTTAGAAGGTAATTTAAACAGTTGGATATCCAAAAGGTAAACCTGAGAGTCACTCAGCAATCCTGGAGCCATATTATGGATTGTTTTCAAAGGCAGAAAATGGAGGTTATCAGAATAATGAGTGATTGAAGCCACATAATATCCCTTCAGGTTGGGTGACTTTTAGTGTATCAGCCTTAGCAAAGAAATGTCAGTGGAAGCTGGAGATCCTACTTAACATACCTTCCAACATTTTGCAGATGAAAACTGGGACACATGTGCCCAAACAACACTGGAGGGTGGTTAAGGTGGCAAATGCTATTAATGAGGAATAACAGAAGCTAGGAGAGGCCACAGTAGTTTGCTTTTGCCTAAGCCTATTGGTAAGGACAAGATTCCACCTTCCCCTCTCTGTTCTGTAGAGTTAATTGAATGCAAACTACTTTTGCACTTTGGATTCAGTTTGATGCAGTTGTCATAAGCTGAAGACAAAGGGGCAAAATAGAAGGAGGAATGAGAAATTGGGACTTTTTAAAAGAAAAAAAAGGGAATGGCATAGAATTAATTGGGATTGTTCCTGTCAAATTGGGACAGTTGGAGGGTCTATATTTGTGCCTATAGTCACAAAGATGAGCATGAGCAGAGAAAAGCCATCTTCAGTTTCATCAGCAGTATGGACAAGACTGAACCTTGAAAGAGCCTAAAATACATGCAAGATTGGGTGAAGTCTTCTTTATCTGAAATTCACTTAGCCCATGCATTTATTATGTAGGTCAAATTTAGGCTATCACAAGGGGCCTCTACTTTGAAAAGGGCCATTGCTGATATCCTTGAATCACTCAGAGTATATCTGCACTACAAAAATAATGCAATTTGATACTACTTTAACTGTCATGGCTCAGTGCTATGGAATCATGGGATTTGTAGTTTGTTGTAGCACCAGAGCTCTCTGACAGAGAAAGCTAAATATCTCACAAAACTACAAATTCCAGAATTCCATAGCTTTGAGACATGGCAGTTAAAACATGATGATCTGCATACAGATGCAGCCCTGAGCAGGAATAAAGATGTATCAAGTTTAGAATGCTAGTTTGTAAATTACTATTTTTTTCCCTCCAGACCTTTTTTTCAGTGCATAAAAAGAGATTCTATGCAAGCATGGTCCTTATTTACACAAGTAAAAGGTAGCTGCATTGCAAGTTCATTAGCTTATCTTAAACCCTTACTATGACCACTTTGCCCTGTACTTGAAGCTGCCTATCAAGTCAGTCTGTTGATTACAGCTGATGAAAAATGTCAGAACCCAGTTGATTTTTGGTATGCTCTTTGTACACTGGGATGAGCAACTGTTCCCTCCATGGACAACAGCCATCTATCTTGGCCCCAAAATAAACTCTTTTGTTGTTGCTGTTGATTTGCTTTATATCAGCCCAGATTGCAGTGGCCCATCCATATTTCCTCCACATCTATTTCACACTCTGTAACAGATTCTACATTTTGTATCCTATAGTTCAAAAATAAGTTTAAAAGATACAAGTCTATGTAAAAGACAGGAGAATATTAAATGCATAAGTTTGAATCCTGCTTCCTAGCATGACAAGCTATAACAAAAAAATTGTTAAGGCGACAATCTGGCCAAGCTCCACGGGTCAGCAAATTTTAAAAAGTCCATTTTGGTGTCTCAAATTTATCTTCTCCAAAAGTTGGAAATAAATTGTAATGGTAGCATTGAGCAGAAAATCAGAGTTAAAATTTTGGCCCAGAACAAACCAGTTTGCTCTGAAGAGCAATTGTCTTGACCTGTCAATTGTTGATGAACAGATAAGCAAATGTCTGCAACAGCTGTAAAAGCTGTTAGACTGCAGCCATTTGAGGCCAGTTAACTTTGGGCAAGTAGCCAGTATAAGCTGTCCACTACGCTGTATCCATCTTACACAATGGATGAGAACACTTCAGGTTTGCAATACTTTAACTGAAATGCCAATACATAATGAATAGTTAGAATTGCTCAGACAGAAATATTTTCTGAAACAATGGTTCTATGTTACTATGTTGAGTTGAATTAATGCAATGTATCTATTCGAATGGTGCCAGATCCTGACTGATCTTGGAAGCTAGGCAGGGTCAGCTGTGGTTAGTACTTTGATATCTAGATAAAGATTGAAAAGCACAAGTCAAAGAACCTTGAGAATCCCTCTATGAAGAGATGGGATAGGGAAGCTGTGCCTGTTTCAAGCTTGTGGAAGATGGTCAAATGGCAGCACTGAAAGGGTTAAGCCTCATCTCTCTTCCACTCACATTGGTAGCCATCTATAACTGCTTGTTAGGAAAATGCTGCCAGCATGGCATAATGGTTTGAGTGTTGAACTGAGACCCTGGAGACCAGAGTTCATCTCCCAGCTTGGCCATGAAACCCACTGGATGACCTTGGGCAAGTCACATGTTCTCAACCTCAGGGGAAGGCAATAGCAAACCTCTGAACAAATCTTGCCAAGAAAACCTCATGATGGCCTTAGGGTCACCATAAGGCAGAAACAGCTTGAAGGCACCCAACACACATGTTCTCATTTGGCCTCAGGTCTTGTTGTTGTGTGCCTTCTAATCATTTTTGATTTTTTAAGGCAATGCTAGGGTGAACCTAACATGGAGTTTTCTTGGGAGGATTTGTTCAGAAAAGGTTTGCCACTGCCATCCTCTGACACTGAGAGAGTGTGACTTGCCCAAGGCTACTGAGTAGGTTTCCAAGGTTGAATGGTGATTCAAAGCTTGGGCTCCAAAGTAATAGCCCAATGCGCAAACACTATATTATGCTGTCTCTCTCTGACCTTAGATTAGGGGTGCAATAATTTCAGATGTTAGATATTCCAAGCATAGGCATCAGTGATCAGTTGGATTCAGACTTGCCACACAAAGTTGGTTAGGAAGCAATTCATTATTATTATTATTATTATTATTATTATTATTATTATTATTAAGCTTTATTTATATAGCACTGTAAATTTACACAGCACTGTACATAAAATCTTTTAATTAGACAGTTCCCTGCCTTCAGGCATACACTCTAAGAAGACACGACACAAAAGGAGAATGGAATGGTTGTGGGGAAGAGGATCAGGTCCACCATTCTTCTCTCCCTCTGAGTCTTGGACCAAGGCAGATGGAGAGATGGACGACTCTGTATCTTAAGGATAGGCCTGATGGCACTGGCCCACCCTCTCTCCCCCTCGGAGGCCAGGATGGAGTCAGATGCCTTGTGGGAAGGGTTCAGTTCCTTTAGGGAGGCCGGATGGCAATGCCTACCTTGCCATACATAAGCAAAACACCCCAAAAGTACATTTCCAATGATCCTGCAAATTCTCAGTCCAGTGGAATAAAATCTGTGAATCAGTGTTCCATTTTCTGTTTTAGACAACAGTGACCAGAACTAGCTGGTAACTTGCAAAATTATCATGATGTGATTAGCTAGTGAATGAGGAGATTGTGGGGAGAGGAAAAGACTTAATGACTTAATGAGTGGTGGAGGATTTAGCAATTTTATGCTGATTTTATACTGCTGCCTTTTTTCAGTTTGTTTGTTTTAATTGTATTTCATGCTGGCTTAAAGCTGACTTTAATGTGTTAAGAGTATTATAAGCCTCCCTGAGTGCATGCCTAGAATGGTGGGATGCATGTTATAGAATTCAGTAAGTACAAGAATGGCAAAGGGACCATGAATCAAGAGGCTGAAAATACAGAAAATAACAGAGGAAGTTGCTTTAGGTTGACCCAGACCACTAGTCCATCTGCCACTGATATTGTGCAAATGCATTCCTAGCTGCCATTGAAACATGAATGTCCATGTTCAAAGATGAATCCCAAGCTGTGGATCTATTTCTTCAGGGGGAGTGGAACCCCACCCAGCAGAGACTGAATCCCTATTCCCTAATCTGCCATTTGACTGACCAGGAGCAACTCTGCTTTGTCCAGATTAAGTTTCAGTTTGTTCACCTGCATCCAGTCTGATTACTGATGGCAGATACTGTTTTAGGACTGAAAAAGCTTCCTTAGGCCCCATTCACACTCATATTTTTGTGCTGAGTCGATCTAGGGAGAGTCAATGGTGCAATACCGAATCAAAGTTCCCACTACATTTACCCTGATTGAATCTCTCCATGGCAATTTAACCCTGTTGGAGTTCACATTGCTATTTGTATCGATTTAGAATGGAGCCACCATTTTGATCTTTCGTCAGCTTTGGGTGAGTGGGGGGGGGGGTGTGACAAGGGAAAGCTCTCTGAAGAATCCTTGACAAGAATGCTCCTTGATAGGTTTGCCTTGGGGGGTTACACTGTCTAAGATGCATTCCAATCCAAACCCAAACTCACGAACATAGAACAGATTAACTTTTCCTCTCAGAGGCCATGACTGAAAAATGCTACTGACTTTGCAGCTGACATAGATGGATTTCTCTTCATATATAAATAAATATATTACTGATTCAGCCTGACTGATGTTGAGCTGACTACAAATTCTTTGGTGACTTAACCATAATTAAGAATGCAGGAGTTATAGGGTTAATAAGGTCACACCACATCAGGAACTGCAGTTGGCTTGATACAGCATATGTAAGACCTTGGGGTAGCTTTTGAAAAAACACATTTTGCAAATAGCGGATAGCAGTGACCTACTGATCTGCTCAGTAACCCAAAACCATTTCTTCTTTTTTAGCCGACTGCTATCTTGGCATTTAGACCACTGGAAGACATACTGTGCTCTCTTACATGTGAAACCACTTAAGCAGACTCTCTTTAAATTCCTTCCAAAGCCATCTGTCGAGAAGCAGGATTTACAAGTGGAATTGTTTCTTTCCAAACCAGGAGACATACTGTCCATACAGACATATTTTCACAGTGGAATGGCTGGCTGGTGATACCAGGCCTGATGAAAAATTATTTTCCTTTCCCACTTAAGTTATATATACACAACCTGTATATGCATGTGCATATAAACTCATGGAACGATCAAGAGTGAGGAAAGTCACTTTTGATTGTTCACTGTGTCACTTTGCATCACGGCTTGTTGTTGGATGTCTTTCATCCCCATCTGTTTCCCAGCATTAAATCATACTCATGATGAAACACACTACTTCGAGACAAAGGAATAGTCACAGTCGTTCAGTCATATGTTTTCCAAATGCAGTTTGCAATGCCAAAAGCAACCCATTCAGTATGTTTTATCATGTCTATGATCTGGGTTATCCAGAAATGTGAAATGTGATCTGAAATACCAGATAGATGACAGGGAGTATAATAAAATCTCACGTCAACTGTTATGTGCAGAGCAGGTGTCTGAGCTGCTGGAAAGACTGTTTCTGCATCCCACTTTGCATCCTTTTCCTCTAGTGTGTTGATGATAAGTAGCACGTGGCCATGCCATTTACATTCCATGTGGGAATACTGCACTTTCCATCATCAAGGATAGGTCTACACTGGCCAAAATATTCTGGGCTGTTCCTTGGAGTATTCTGACTCTGAGGTTGCAATGTATTCCCCTCCCCCTTCCCCAGCATTACATGGGCACTCTGATGTGACACTGGGCAGCTATCTGCATGCAGATCCTACTGTCTCACCCGCCACTGCTGGTGCAAGTCTTTCTCTATGAGTTTAAAAACAAGGTGCTCAGCAGCAATAATGTGGCTGGGTGGCTTGTTAAGACATAGGGAACAACTCACACCTGTGGTGGTGCTGCTGGACATGCACGTAGACATCTGCCCAGCATTGCTTCAGAATGCTCCAGAAAATTCAGAACAAACAGTGAGGTTTTGAAAATGTGATTTAATGCAGGGGTGGTCTAGGTTTATTGTAGAGTTGGCCTTCCCTTGTAAAGACAGTCCCCAGTCATACTGGGGCCTTGTCTTTGCACTGTAGGGACAGGGGATTTTGTGAGAGCAGGGGGAAGCTGAGTGAATGGCCCATGTAGATATGCCCTAAGTCTCCTTTTTTCCTACAGGCCCATATATAGCAGGCTTGTGTAGATACAGTTTAGTCACTGGGTGGCAGTGGGCTATACTGTTCTAGAGTCAAGAGTTTTCTGTTGCTATTCTGTTCTATTTGAAAAGAGAGACTATAATATTTTTTGTATAGCTTCCTCTGAATAGTGTGTCTTTTAAGAAAGGGTTGGGAAGCTCACCCACTACTGACATTCCAGTTATCTCTCCTGATCTCTGCCTGGTTGTGGCAAATGGAAACAGCAGAACTTTTGAGAGCAACAGAGGGGACCTTCCTGGTAAGGATATGTGTTTCTGTTATTCAGTTCCCCTCTGATGCCTGAAACATCCACTTCACTTGATTAAACATGGTCAGGGTTGTTGATTATATTTTATTTCAGGGAAAACAGACCTTGCCAAGATAGTGCAGTAAAGAAAATTTTACTGTCTTACTATCACTCGCTTCTTCTGTCAAGGCAGATCTACATGTACTATTTGAGGCATAACCCCCCCCCCACACACACACACACTAATTCCTTGAATTGACAAGAATGGTGTATGTCCCCATCACCACCAATTCAGGATGAGTAAGGACTTATTTTTAATAGTACAGTACAGACAAACCTTCAGTGTGATGGTGAGTTTCACTCACTCAACTATTTTTCTCTGATGGCAGCACACTGGGTCTTTTTAATCCCACCGCTGCCACTAATATGTGACAGCTGTCTGCCTAGCTGCCACCAAATAATTAATGGGTGTCCTGTGAGATTTTCACTTCAAACCCCCTGTTTTCTTATTTCACCTCACTGTTTGCCACCAAATTTCATGATGAGACCCTCAAACTTGGATCCCTCACTTCAGTGACTCCCACACCTTTCCTTGCCTCTGGGCTGCTCTGTAGAAAGACAGCACTCAGTATTTTGAATGTTCTCAGCCATAAAAATACTATTAATCCCTAGAAGTGTTTGATTTATCATTTCTTAAAATATCTCTAGTGACCACACATTGAGACAAAAAAGAGAGAAAAAACTTTATTTACAATATAGTTGGTTACAGTATCTTTCTTATGGACTGGTATTCAGAGTAGATATAGTGTATATTTGCTTAAACAGTTACAAAGATTTACAGTATCTGTTACTATATTCTAGAAGTGGTTTCTAAGTCATAGTTTTACTTAAGACTTTTGACTAGACTCTGAGCTTTAAAACTTTATTGCTACTTTATGACTTTACCAGCCACACCAATTCAATTTCCACACTTTACCTCTTTTAAGGCCAGCCTGGGTACTCAAAACTCCTTTCAACTGCCCCTTTCAGCAGTATATCTCAGCCACCTTGGCTGTTAAAACCCCTCAGGATCTAATAAACCTTTAACTCAGAGCTCTGTCCCTCCCCAACTCATACATGTTCCTCTCTTCCTATTTATACTTGCTCCTGGGAGTAGCACCCATATTTTCTTGACTAAGCCCCCATTGGCTGTTGCCAGGATCAATCTGATTGAATGTTGCCAATGTTCCAGTCTGCCTTTTCTCCACGAATTCAGGGTAAGATTTTTTTTTAATAGGATAGGCAACCCCTCAGTTTGTGTTTACACAGTACATGGAAGAACTACTGTTCTCTCCCTAATTTACCCTTAGCTGTTGAGAGGTAAATCAGCCATTGATTACCTCTGCATCCCTTCACTAACCATGTTTAGCTCAAAACTGTGTGATCATGCTTGTACACTATGGTTTGGAGATAACCATGGTTAGTGAACTGATGAGTGTAGATGTAAAACTAATGCTGTGACCTCAGAAAATGAAAATGAGTTCTCACATGAAAGTGGAGAAGATGGAGAGGGATAGGGAGCCAGTGAAATGGCAATAACAGTGGAACAAACTCCCTCGGAGCGTAGTGGAGTCTCTTTCCTTGGAGGTCTTCAAGCAGAGGCTGGATGGCCATCTGTCGGGGATGCTTTGATTGGGATTTCCTGCATGGCAGGGGGTTGGACTGGATGGCCCTTGTGGTCTCTTTCAACTCTATGATTCTATGATTCTATAACCACCTTCTCTGTTAACTATACTTGGGAGATGAGGCAGCATTATGCCTGCAAAGGCAGTGGAAAGATTTAGGCTGTCCTTGTGGGAAAATAAACTTAAGGACAGGGGATGACTTCATCTCTCAAATAATGACTGTGAAACCAGAGCCATAGTTTGACTTCAACTGAATCATGTCATGTCCAGAATATTTACTGCTGCTGTGTCAGAAGCCCAGCCAAAGTTCACTGGTGCTTGGCACCCACATTGTCATTGCTTGTCTGGCGATTAGTCAGAAGCACTGAATACCAGCTGCCACCACTCATTCTCTGTCCTTCATGAAATGAATTCCAAAGCTATGATATGCAGGGGGCCATATCTTGGATGGCTGTGTTTGGCATACATGGAGAATAATGGTGCATTATTTTCTTTGATGGGATTGTTCTTTGGTTGTACTGAGAATATCTAACAATGTTCCATTATTTTCCTTTTATGTTTGGCCACAGGTCTCGAATAGTTGCTGTTTAGATCACAAACTGCATGGCTTTCCAGATTGTTTCTGGGCTCGGTTTAGGGTGTTACTGTTTAATTACCTAGTCTTGTGTAACGTGTAGAGAGGGATATCTGAAATACCACCTCTTTCCCATTTTGTCTTCTACGTTATATGCCCCACCACCCAAAGAGAATTTGAATTTTATTGCTAAGAATGTAAGGGAGGGCCTTTTCTGTGATAATTCCCTGTTTATAGAGTTGCCTCCCTCCAAAACTGAAGTCAGCCCATCTTGGGCTTTGTCTACACTAGGGAAAATGCTGAACTTGCCCCAAAGCTGGTGCTGGCACTCCTCATGATATACAGCTACTTCTGGGGAGATACCATGATTTTTGGCCCTTAGCCCAACTTTGCTCTCAACTAAGCAAAGTCAGGAATAAACCAGGTGTTTCCCCACAAAACCCAAAGTGGCCTCAGTTTCCTTTGGCTTGTGGAAAGCTGATTTGGTTTGATTTGTCCCAATCTTTTCTGCACATGCCAAATCCATTTCCCAAGCTGATTGGCAAAGGAAAAATGGATAGCAGCTGCCACTGCCACTTCCTCAGGAGCTCAGGGTAAAGCCTGACTGGCACACTGCTGCTTCTGCTGAGCTCAGAAGGGAGTGCTCCTGCAACCAATGAAGATGGGGCACAGGACCCCCTCCTTGTTGATCATATGTCAGGGTGCCCCATTCTGACCTCAGTAGAAGCACCAGCATTCTGGGGAGGCTCTTACAGGGAGCTGCTTGTCCAGCAGGCAATGGTGGCAGCACTGATGGGGAAAGGCCAATGGGGCCAATGTGATGTCTGCCTTGCTGTGAACAACAATGTGGTATTGTAAAGGTCTCTCCTGGTGCATGTGATCACCATTGTGGTCTGTCTGGGGTGAGGTTGGCCCCAGATTAAGTGGCCAGTGTAGATGTGCTCTTTGGTTGCATTGAAGTGGAGAGGATAAACCTAGTTTTTAATACTTGGCTGATCATGTTTTAAAAAAATATATGTTCTTCAATGTTTTTAAATTTCCTTTGCGCATATATATAATTTGCAATGTAATATTGCTTTGTTTTTTAAAGCCCTTTAGGGGCTCTTTATAGTTAGAAGTCATATAAGAAAATAAGGTAGAGGGGCTTGTTCATTGGTGGTGATATAACATCTGAAAATTCTGGAAACAGTCTTATGCCCATATTTGGCAATATTGCATCTGCCACCTCCTGGTAACATCAGAGGACTACCCTCTCCACACTTGCTTATTTTGGTGCATTAAAAAAAAAAGACATAGACTGATGCAGAACTGGAACAATCTTGGGTCTGAACACATGCAAAACTGACAATGGTCAGAAATAAAATGTTTCTCTATTTCCAGTGCAAGCCTAACTATTTCTCTTGCCTCCCATCAAGAGATAAAGGCAGTGAGTACAAAACTCAGCACCCCTAACTAAAACAATGAAAGATTTGGGTAACAACGTAAAATTTCACAGCTCTACCATTTCTTTCCTGCATGTATTAAGACAAAGCATATAATCTCTTAAAATGTATTAGTTTTGGGTTTGTTTACCCATTCTCTTCCTGTTTCCCTGAAAATCTTTTAAAAGTTGCTGGCTACTAGTACTTTTCCATCTCTGTTTATTATTTCTTCTTTCCTGTCCATATTGTACTATGTTTGATGTCATCAGCAGTTGCTAAGGCAACACAGGATCCTGAACTCAGGCAAGTCAGTGAAAGTGATGCAGGAATATATATCTGAAATATTTTATGTGTAGCTTCACTGATGATGATGCAGTTCAAGATAATCATGCTAAAATGAAGGGGCTGGAATAACTGAAAGCTCTTAAAAGAGGCAAAATAAAAGACTTTTTTCGATGGAAGTCCATGGATTTCTTCAACTGCATTATGTAATGATTTTCAGGAATGTCAGAAAAATATTAGACACTAAAAAGAAGATGAAATCCAGGATGGCACTGGACTAAGACAACTTCTACACTGCAAAATTAGTACAACCACAGGCCATGGCCCCAGTCTGCCCCAGAGCCAGCCCAAATAGGAACAGAAAAGACTTGTTCGTATCTGGGCTGGTAAAAAGCCACTGACCCCGCTGCAACACCAGGTCATCCTCAGGCAACTCTTGGACTGTGCGATCGAGCATATTGAAACCATCCTCCTGAGTGGTTTCCAGTTATCAAGGGGGCATATAGAATTAAAATGCTGTGAACCCAAGCCACCTGGAAGTGGATTTTTGCGGCCGGTCTGTTCCGGTCTAAAGTCTCTTACAGAAATCATTGGGACATTTAGAAGGTCCTCATAGTTGGTGGCAACCTACACCCCTCTTGCTGAATATATAACAATAGCAATAGTAATAGCAAGTACATTTCTATACCACTTATCAATGAACTAACACTCCCTGAACACATGGTTTCATATTTTCATGTTTGATAGCTAGCATCAAGCACATTTTTGAGAGGTCATGATGACCTTTGGAACGCTAGGAACTTTCTTGTGGGAAGACACACTATCTGGAAGAGATGTGAAAGACCAAGATATACAGAAGACCTATATAGACACACACACACACACACACACACACACACACACACACACACACACACACACGTC